>NW_023494527.1:20548-94555 GCF_011100635.1 Trichosurus vulpecula | reverse complement strand
GAGGGCCCAGTCTCTGGGAACCCCCTTGAATCTGGAATACAGTCTCTGGGAGCCCCCTTGAACTGTCCTCGAATCTTCCAATTAGATCTGGCCTTCCCCTAAGGCCACAAGCCTCACATTATCATTAGGCCCAAATGTCTACCTAGCCTTGCCCTTTGTTGCCCTTTGTTGTGCAGCTACTTCCCACCCTTAATCCCATTACCTCACCTTGCCCTCCTTGGACTTCCCCTCAAGACCCTCCCTAAACCCCTCCTCTAGTCACCCCAGACCACCCCTCAATCCCTCCTACAGTCTTTGTGTCTATAATCTCCACCTGGCCTCCATGAAGGTGCTCAGATTCAATCTAATTCAGTAGGTTGAATATGGCCCGCTTGTGGAAACAGGTGTCACAAGGTGGGGGGGATTTCTTAACACAGCCCATTGTGGTGAATCCCTAATAAACTTTCTCTTTTCCATTGGCTGAGAAGGCTTGAGTCGAATTCTTTGGGCAGGACCCGGTGCGTCAATATTTTGGGCTGCCCAGCACCCCTCAACCTTTTACCTCTTCATTTTTGGTGAGTTGGCCGGGAACAACTGCTAATCTCAAGTTCTTCTCCCGCAAGGACTGGAAGGTAAGCCTCTCCCTAACCCAAACCCTTTCTCGCTCTCCAAGCATTTTGGAAGTGCTTTTCAGGCCTGACTCCCCAGGTCCCCAGTAGGTCAGGCAGCTGCCCACTGTCTTGGACTCAGCCCGACACTCTCAGGTTCTCGGTCCAGTGGTTTATGTTCAAGGCCATGGACCTGGGCGCACATTCTGAAGCATAGAGGACAAGGACGGACGCCCTATCCGGAAGTGCGCCCCTATTTTCCCAATTCTCTCAGCGCTAGGGAATGGGAAAATCTCAGGTACTTTTTTGTGTTTAATTTTTTCCCGTCTTGCTTTGTTCCTTTTTGAGGCTTACCCCCAGATATTCCTTGCAGAGGAAGGGACTCCCAGCCCCCGCCAGGCCACAATGGGTCAAACTTTCTCGATTCCCAAAAATTCGCCCTTAGGCTGTCTTTCAGAAAACTGGAAAAAGTTTAAGTTCTCTAAAGAACTTAAAAAGAAAAAGCTGATATACCTTTGCAATACCGCTTGGCCACAATATCGCCTAGAAGACCACGAAGAGTGGCCTTATTTTGGGACTTTACAGTATAATACTCTTTTACAGTTAGAATTATATTGTCAGCGAGAAAGAAAATGGACAGAAATTCCTTACATAATGACCTTCATGGAGCTCTCTCGGAACCCCGTTCTCAGAAAAGATTGTAGTAGAGCAGCAATGGGACTCAACAGGACATTTGGGATAACCACTTCCTTATGGTCCCCAGGGCTTCAGCCCCAGCCCCTTCTCCTGCTCCCCAACCTCCTTGGAGCACCTATGTTTCCTGTGCTCCCCCTTCCATCGCCATCCCCTCTTTCTCTTGGTTTCCTGTAGTGCAATCCTCTTAATCCTGCCTCCTTCATGGTCCGAGTCTCCTACCCTGCATCTCCTCCCATGGCCCCTCCCGCCTGGGCGACCCATGCTCAGGTCCCAGCCAAGGGTATTGTTGAGATGCCTCCCTCTGTGTCCTCTTCCCCTGAAGGGACCCCTACTCAGGTTCTAGCCTCACAGCCTGTCCCTATTTCAGTCCCTGCAGTATCTACCACCATGGGCCCTACCCCCGAGGCAACCCCTACTCAGGTTCCAGCCTCAGGCCCTGCCCCCATGGCAGTATGCCCTCCCCTGGGCCCTCTCTCTGAGGTGGCTCCCACTCAGGTCTCTTTGGTATCTCCCTCTCTGACCCCTACCCCTTCTCAGGTACTAGCTGATCTTCTCCCTTGCCAGCCAGATGACAGGCCTTGCAGTCTAATCTACCTCAGTCAGCAGCTCCCAGCCCCTCCCTTACCAGAAGCTGGACTTCTTGTATCCCTCCCTGACCTCCAGGTCCCACAGTGCCTTCAAGGCTTTTTCCCTTGAGGGAAATGCCTGCTTCCCCTGCTGGGACAAGGACAGTGCATGTTCCATTCTCCATTTCAGATCTCATCCAAATTAACGAAATACTGGGGAGATACTCAGAAGATCCCACTAAGTTTACTGAGGGTTTTAGGGATCTGTCCCTGCAATTTGAACTTTCTTGGTGTGATCTGCATATCCTTTTCTCTAGCTGTTGTACCACTGAGGAGAAGAGGAGAATATGGGAACACGCTCAAAAATTTGGGGATCGTTTGGCTAGCAATAACCCCATAAAATACTCCCCAGGAAGAGCTGCCCTTCCAACTAGTGACCCAGGATGGAATTATCAAAGGAGTGAGGATAGAGAAAAGAGACCATATGGTACTTGGCCCGTTAGAAGGCCTAAGAACTGCATTTCAAAAGCAAATAAATTTTCAAAAATCAGGGAAGTTACTCAGGGAGAAAAGGCAAACCCTGCTCTTTTCCAAGCCCGGCTAGTAGAAGCCATTAGGAAGTATACAAATTTGGATCCTGATTCTGTTGAAGGGGCGGCAATACTTAACATGTATTTCATTAATCAGTCTGCCCCAGATATTAGGAGGAAACTGCAGAAATTGGCAACGGGGCCCCAAACACCTCAGGCCCAATTACTGGGCTTGGCCTTTGGAGTGTATAACAATAGAGACCTAGTTGCAGTAGAGGAAAGAAAACGCAGGGAAAGAGCTAGAGACAGAGAACACTCTCAATTCTTGGCTGCTGCCATGGCCAGGAAGAGAACCAAGGAGGGCCCCTCCAGGGAGCCCCTGTGGAAAACATTATACTATTTTATATTATTTTTGTAATTTCAATAAGACTCAGGGCCTGAACTACTTAACCAGAAGAAAAGCCTGATCCTAACAGTCTCTGTGTTCTCTGAGTAAGCTCAGAGATACCTCTATCTTGTATCAACAAATCCAGATGGAGCATTTCTTGCTCTGTCCATGGCCATTAAGGGGGAAAACCTTGACCCCAGACACTATCTTGAATTATGTGACTTTTCCCTATCTTAACATTTTATGGGCATATACTATGTTGTGGAATGTTAATGGCCAATTAAACACAGAGATCCTGGGGTTGTAAATCCAATTGACACTTTGACAACCATCTAATTTGTTGTATTTACAATCTATTCCATTAAGGAAAATACTCTTCTTGTATCATAGTAAAACATACATGGGGGTCATAAAAATGAGGTCATACAGGCTTGCTAGCTCTGCTAAAATAACGTATATAAGTTTTCTCATTGCTTTGTTCAGGCAGCCAGAGTTTATACTCTGACTCCTTTTACGTACAAGTAAACTAGCTCCGCTATGCTTTAAGGGAAAATAATAAACAACATGGATTTTTCTATCACCTAGCTCTGTTATTTCCTTCAACCAAATTTTCAGGTTTAACAGTTATAGTGCTGTGACTTTCGGATGGAAATGATGGAAACGGGACAACGCAGCCCAACCTTGCCAACGCTTTTGGGCGCCATAGGACTAATTTTTCCTGGAATTTTTGCCTTGACAAGGTGGGCTAAGTTGTCTCTCTTCCCAGCTTCCAAAAAGAACTCCCACAAAATTGGCTGAAGTCTGGAAATTCCCTTTAAGCTAGCTCTGGGGGCAGGGATCAAATCTGTGGTAAAACACAGATCTGAGGTCAAAGGCACATAGATCCCCTGGAAACACTGATTGATCTAGAAAATTAACTATGGATCAGTCAAAAACTAGAATTAGAAGTCCAACTGTTCCTGCACTCCCTCTCCTCCTTCCCTTGGAGGCTCTGGTCCTGGGGAGAAAAACTGCACTTTGCTTTTTCCCTCCCCTTCTGCCTCCCAGGAAGGGCTCTGATCCTGAGGGAGGTAACTCTGTTCTGCTACTGTTGCCTCCTCTCTCTCTTCCCTCCCCACTCCCTTTCCCCCTTCCCTTAAGGGCTCTGTTTTTGCCTTCTGCCCTATTCCTGCTTCCTTCCCTTGAAGGCTCTGATTATGGGGAGGATAAATGCATTTTATCCTTACTCCTCGCCTTCCTTTACCTTTCCTAGTCCTCCTCCATCTCCCCTTTCCCCCTTCCTAAGCGACAGGATATGGAGAGTCAGAAAAACCAGGTACGCCAAGGCTTCCCCAAAGACCATAGGGGTGCTAATAGCTAACTCATGAAAGCTTCTAATTCTCTGTTGTTTGAACTCTGAGCTCAGTCTGTAGTTGTTCTGTATTTGTTTTGTTAATTGTCTGTTAACTGTCTGTGTGAGAGCCTGTGCTGTGAAATGTCTATACTGTGTAAAATCTGAAACGCAGGCAGCCAGAGAATTCTAAGGCTGCAGTTAGGGAAACAGAGACTCTATTTCCTTATTCAATGTTTGGCCTGGTCAGCCGAACTTGAAGAAAAAAATAGAGCTGAAACATTTTAGCATATTCTGGGATTGATTATTCATTAAAAGTTTGGAAATTGGTTAGTTGGATTTTGGGACAGAACTCCTGAGACTGTAAAATCCCTCCAGGAGCTCACTCTTGCTACAACACCCTCCCAATGCTGATCACTTAGGTGAAGTTACTAGAGTTACAATCATTGAGATCTTTCACCATTGTTGTCTTGTCTCTGACCAAGCCAGAGCTGCAGTAAAAGTTAGAGCCGCTAAACAAACTCCTTTCCTCCCGAATTAGATTAGGAGAAGAGAATGCAGGAGAATGGTAGGGAAAACTTAAATCCTCCTTCCCCACCTGGCAAAAGGAGGAGAAGGACAGAATTTCACAGACTGACAGTATTCTGACAGTCCTGCGCCCCTGGGTACCTTTGTAGCCCAACCTTGTTGGCAAAGTTTGGAATTGTCACTCAGGTCCTATGCATTCTGCCCACTCTGAACTCAGCAGCTGCAAACCGCCCTAGGCTCAGTAACTTCTGCAGTTGTGGGGGAAGGGTGAGGTAGATGGATTTGGAGTTTCTGCCTCCCAGAATTGTCACCACTGGGATACTAGCTTCTGCTCTAGGTAACTTCTCTAGGTAACTTCACACTTCTTGTTCCAATTGCAAAACTGTATTTTAATCTCTGTTTGACCTGTTTCCTGAGTTTTAAAGGGAAAGTAGTAATGATGGTTGTTAATGTCTATCATTTTAAAAATATATATATTTATATATGTTAATCTGGAGGTTTATGGACTAATTTGTGAATGAATCCAAATGTTTAAAGGTTATTTTGCTTTAAGAAGGAAGGGGGAGGGGCAACAATTACTGGGATTTGAGTTTTTACTGAAGGAAAGAACAGTAGGGGTCTCAAACCTGGCTTTTTAAAGTCAGCAAAGGTGATGTTTTTAGGATAAGATTAGGTTTTGAGGAGGATGTGGGTCTTAGGGATACAGTTCTTTTAGTGAAGCTTGCCATCTGATGGGAAAGAACCCACCCTCAGGGGGAGATGTGGCAGATCTCTTTAATCAGAAATAAGCAGGTAGTGACAAAAGGGAAGTTATCTGCCAGAATCTGTTACCATTGTGAAAGCAGTTGTTTTTAAAAATGGGAAATTGGATAAATGCAAATATGTAAAATCTTGTTGTTTTAATCAAATGACTGGTTATATCGGTACTCTTGTATAGTCAAATGAAAGAAAATGTGGTTTCCAATGTGTTAATGAGAATAATTAGAAAGGGAAGAGAAGTTTTATGATGTAGGGTTGAATCATTACCCCGTGGACTAAGGCTGGGATTTTGAAGTTATATTGTATTTATGTGAAATAGAGTTCTTAGATGTTATAAAGTGATATAAGAGCAATTAGGTATTGACACCAATAGTCTAATTAATTACTGCGACTAAATCAGAGACATCTTCAGTTTAGGTAACACAGTTCTAGAAGTATTTTGGAAAATGTTTTGTGATTTTAAGCGAGAGTTAGAGCTTAACAATGTGTATAAGACTCAATTCCTTATGAGTTGTTTTGTGTTATGGTTGAAATGTAAAAGGGAAATTGAATAATAGGTTTGAGAGGTTTGGAAAGGTAAATAAAAGCTTGAGGGGATACAAAAGGCAGATGAGAAAGTTAGGGGACAAATAGGAGTTAGCTAAGCCTCCCCTGTCCTGAGCATGATAGTTTCAGATACTTTCAGCAAGTTGGGAAAGAGTGTGAGGAAGTATTTAGAAGCTGGAAATGTTATGTAGCTGGATTTGTTAATTATTAGCTCAATGAAATTTGGGCAGTCTCATGTGAAGGATATTTATTTGCTATTTAAGATTTTATGGGACTACAATTTAATATTGTTTTAAGCTCTGATTACAGGTTTAGGTCATGTGAAGCCAGTAGTAGTATGGCGGGCATTGCAAGCTGAGAACTTGAAAGGTTTGTGCCTGGGAAAAAGTCTTGAAGACGACCTTGGACACAGCCTAGGTAGGATCTTCCTGACTCTATTTCCCAATTCTGCTATTTCCTTTCTGAAAAGGAAAGTCTCCACCTGATTACTCTTAAGCCCTGCTTTCAGCACCTGGTGACTATAAGATTGACTATCAGATATGACTGGTGCCTAGAATCAAACAGAGCTAAGGAAGTTCTTTCCTTCTGTTAAGATATATGACATAGTTCCTCATTTCTTTCATAGCAAATTTATATTAACAAGAAGTTTTGTAAGCACTATTCTAAATCTATTAGGTAATAGAAGAATATTGAAATATCTCTGAGTTATTATAATAGGATACAGGTATGAATAGCTTACAATTTTAACCTATGTTCATGGCCAAACAAAACATTGAAATAATATAGGGATAACATCCTCCAAAAGGGGGAAATGATTAGGCAAAGCAAATAAGGCAAAGATTTAATGTGATCAACGTCTAAGAGAAGGAAGGGATAGGAAATTTTGAAAAAGGCAATTCCCCTAAGAATTATATACAGATGTCTATGACTGGTTCCAAAATTTATCAATTCTGGAAATTCGAGCTAAGTATGTTTTGGTAATAAGATCTTAAATGTGGATTTTTGCACAAGGAAATTGTATGAGACATTGTTACAAGTGAAATTATATCTCCTTTGTAAGGTATCTGTCTGATGATTTTAAAGGAATATGAGTTCAATTTATGGTCGGACCTTCATATTTTAAAGGATTCTTATACCAGGTACAAAATTTAGGTAAGGACAGAAACAGTAGATGATATATGAACTGAAATACTCTGAAGTTAAAGGAAGGAGAACCAAATTTAAGTGATTGTACTAAGTTATATTAAGTTAGAATTGTTTGAGAATTTCTAGATCTGAACCAGAGAAGCAGAACTCTCTTTTACTATCTAGGTATTGTATTTGTTTGAACTTAGCCCTGCATGGCTGGGACCTATGTTGTGTTGTTTTTCTCTCAATTATCAAATCATATGTATTCTGGAAGCTCCTATCAGATTTGACTACTTCTACAGCTGCCAACTTGTGGATGGACTCCTTGGTCCTTCTGTCACATCTGCCCCTGATCCCAAGTGGACATCTGATCCTATAGGACACCTTGCCCTCCGGTTTCAAAGGAGCCAGCATCAGACGCAGGCAGCCCCTCCTGAGACTCTGGACCAGAACCTGTACGAAGGACAACTCTCTTTCTGAGTCCCTTGTGTTCCCAGGACTGTTTACTTGTACCTTTGGTGTCTTTAGCTTATTTTACTTAAGTGCTCTAGTTTCCCCATCGTGCTCCCTACTGATCCCCCTTGCAACTTGCTCCCCCTGCTTGTTTACAAGTAGTTTATAATTTACTGTCCATCTCTGGGGATGTCCAAACACAGAAAGAAAAAAAAAAACCCTGAATCCACCTAGGTAAAGATTTTTACAACTTTACCCCTGAGGAAGATAGAGGTTTTTCCATACCTTAATTGGTCTTCAGGTGAAGCTTTCAGCTTACCTTTGACCAAAAGGAGGAAATGTGGATTTTTAGAACTTTTAAGGTAGAGTTTTTTTGTTTTTTTTTTCCATACCTTAATTGGTCTTCAGGCGAAACCTTCAGTTTGCCTTTGACCAAAAGGGGGAAATGTGGAATGTTTTATACCATTCTGTAGCCCGAATTAATGAGTAACTGGAAGAAGATCGAGGACCTGGGCTTCTTTGTTCTCTAAACTTTGCTCAGGAAATACACCTACCTCTGTTGACAAGGCCAGATCAGACTTACTTAAGGATGTTTTTTCCCCTGTTAGCCATTGAGGGATGAGAATCTAATCCTGAGAGGGGTACCTTGCTTAAATATTTTGCAGGTATATACTTTAACTGACCCTTGACAAAACTCTTGTCTTTACAAACTTTTCACATGGTATGTTGATGAAGGAAGAGCACAGGCTGTGGGGGTCCTAACGCAGTCCTTAGTTGCCTAAGACAGTTGCCTGCTTTAGAAACAATTAGACTCCCTGGCTGCTACAGCCACTCTAATAGAAAAAGCTTCTGAATTTCTACCTGAGCCTTCCCCTCTATTGTTACTATATGCATGCCTTCAGTTACTTCCCAAACCCCTGCTCAACAAGATGCGTTTAGGGAATTTTTACTGCAAACTTTTCACCTGGCACCAGCCTAAGCTGATATTGAGTGATTTTCAGGGGACCAATGTCCCCCTTAGCTCACCACCCTGCTAGCACTTTGGCTGTCCCCTCATTTTATTGATCCTGTCTGTAACTATAGGTTCCTGTTTACTCTCTCATAACCCCAACCTTATCTGTTCTCATGTTAATTCTGTCCCTATCTTAGTAGCCCAAACCTCAGGTACTCTGCATCAAGTCATTCCTTTTCAAATATTTGAAATGTTCCATAAAAGAAGTGGGAGATGTGATACCTGAGTAGCCAGCTATTGGTAGAAAAACCCTGCCCCCAGTCCCTAACTGGAAACCCCACTCTGCATAACAAAAAAACGACTAAGTTCCTGCCCTTTGGCAGTGTCCTGGGCCCCCAAGACTTTTCCAAGGAATGTGAGCTAATTAAATCGAAAAGCCTAATGCCTAACGATCTTCCTTTGTCTAACTGAGTGGTCTCAGAGATGTCTCTATCTTATGTCAACATGCATAGAGCATTCCTTGCTCTGTCCATGGTCATTAAGGGTGAAAATCTTGACCCCAAACACTATCTTGAATTATGTGACTTTTCCTTATCTTAATGTTTTATGGGCATATACTATGTTATGAAATATTAGTGGCAAATTAAACACAGAGATCCTGGGTTGTAATTTCAGTTGACACTTTGTCAGCTGTCTGATATGTTGTATTTACAATCTATTCAGGAGGTTCCTCTTCTTGTATCATGGTCATAAAAAGTGAAAAGACACAGGCTTGCCGAGTCTGCAAAATAACACATGTAAACTTCAAAAGATAACCATTGTACCCTGTATTCTCTATATAAACTATAATTGCACTTCAAAACAAGGCCATTGATTTGGGTTGTAGCTCCAATGACCACTGGCTAATAAATTCTCCATTTAAAAATTATACTCTGTGGAGTGTATCACTCACATTTGGTATTACAATCATTGAATCCTTCAGTGCTCTGCTGTAAATTATGTGTCTCATTTTGTCAATGAGAGATTTAAGCAAGGAATGCGAACACGCACATGATTTTATGGTTCAGAATTGGAAAGCATGACAAACTCTTCCAGGAACAGGTAGGGGAAGTAGAACATTTCTTTGGGCAGTAAAGAATCAGATGCCAGAACCCAAAAATACTCTCCATTTTAGCAGTAATTATGTGGCAAAGGTAGCAATCCCTACTCAAGGTATTTACAAGGAGATTAAAACACAGTATTAGCCCACAGATCCCAGTGGTCATCTCAGCTTCCCCACCCACCAACCACTAGGGCCCTGCCTTAAAGAGGCACTCACCAATCCTAACTGGTTACCTGTCTCTTTCCTCTCCATACCCAGTGCTCTAGTCTGCAACATTCTGGTGTCCACTCTCTCCTCAGCACTCTCTTCTGCAGTTCTGTGGACTTGAAACTCCTTCTGCTTGTCCTTGTGTTCATTTTCCAATTCATCCTGTTCTTCCGAATTCAGAAATCTGGCTTCCAAATACCTGCCTTCCGATTGTGTAAGTACTTTTGAGGGCCCCTGATCTTCATGCCCTATAGGTGTAAGTGTGTGGGAAATATCTTTAAGTACAGGATGCCTTCCTTAAAATATCTGCAGGCCTCTCTTCCCAGTCTCCATGGGAGGCCTATTGCACAGGTGTAAATATCAAAAAAGACATTACAGGCCGCGGCAGAAAGGTTGGGTTTGCGATTGTTGTCGTTCAGGTTACTGCCCGAGGTTTTACTAACATGATGGTTATTTTAAAAGCTGCTATGTTGTGATGTGTTAACGGTGTGCTCTATAGAAAATGCTTTAACATTCTGTAGTAATTTTCTCATTAGGCATATCTTTTCCTTGACATGTATATGGGTTTGAAATTCTGAGAACATTCATTGACCTCTTGATCCAATGGCACATGACCACATTATCCTGGAGAGGATATCCCAAAGGCATACTTTACAGACCATATTATCGAATGATGAAAGTGAGGGCCTCAGATCTCGAGGGAACAATTGCTGATCCTATATTTTTTCAGTACCTTACTGAGATCTGAACAAGTTTAAAAGATGCTTTGTGCCAGAGATGTCGTTTCTTCTTTTCTTGACGCACTGATGTGGAAGCCCTCAATGTCTACTTAGTATCAGTTGGTTTGCAGGGAGTTGGTGCACTGTGGAGATTTTTGTTCATTTTTCTCCTTGTAAATAGAGAGATAATCAAAGCGCCTACAACTTGAAATAGCACTGTTATTCCCAAATACATTTGTAAAGCATTTTGACAACCTCAAAGAATCATCCAGATGAGTCCTACACTTCTCATGGTCAGCATGGCAAGTGTGATTGAATAAATTCTTTTCACAACTGGCTCCAATTAGAAACAAAAGGATGCAATGCTTGTCAGATGACAAGGGTGCCATGCGCCTATTCTCCATTCATACTCTAATGTCGATGTGATGATCTGAGCTCCTCAACTGCATACGATATGGAAATTGTTATCTAGTCTCCTGCGCATGTTGAAATAGAACACACAAACACGAACACAAACGGAGCACAGAAAAGTGTGCCCCTAAATGCTGCTGTTTGGATCAAAACAAAGTGCTCAAATCCCCTATGATGCTCTCCTGGCTCTGGTCCACTCACTCAGCATTATGTTGTGTAGGTTTTTCCAGGTTATTACGAAGTCCGTATCATCCCAATTTCTTATCCCACGATTGTATTCCATTACCTTCATATACCACAGGTTTTTCAGCCATTCCCCAATTGATGGGCGTCCCCTTGATTTCCAATTCTTGGCTACCACAAAGACGGCTGCTATAAATATCTTTGTACATATGGGTCCCTTTCCCTCTTGTGTGATTTCTTTGGGATACAACCCTAAAAGTGGTATTGCTGGGTCAAAGGGTATGTACATTCCTATGGTTCTTTGGGCATAGTTCCAAATTACTCCCCAAAATGGCTGGATCATCTCACAACTCCACTAGCAATGTAACAATTTTCCAGTTCTCCCACATCCTCTCCAGCATTTATCATCCTCCTGCTTTGTTATTTGATCCAATCTTACAGGACAGATATGGTATCTAAGAGTTGTTTTGATTTGTATTTCTCTAATCAGTGGTGATTCAGAGCATTTTTTCATATGCCTAGGGCTAGCTTTAATTTCTTGCTCTGAAAACTGCCTGTTTATATTCTTTGACCATTTCTCAATTGGGGAATGGCTTGTATTCCTACATATTTGGCTTAGTTCACTGGATATTTTAGAAATGATGCCTTTATCAGAAATACTGGTTGTAAAGATTTTCTCCCAATTTTCTGCTTCCCTCCTAATTTTTGTTGCATTGGCTTTTGTTGTATAAAAACTTTTCAATTTAACATAATCAAAATTATCCATTTTGCATTTTGTAATGCTCTCTATCTCTTCTTGGGTCATGAATTCTTTTCTTTTCCATAAATCTGATAAGTAAACTATTCCTTGCTCTCCCAAATTACTTATAGTATCACCTTTTACTCCTAGATCATGAACCCATTATGACTTTATTCTGGTATATGGTGTCAGATATTGGTCTATGCCCACTTTCTGCCCTACCATTTTCCAATTTTCCCAGCAGTTTTTCTGAAATAGTGAATTCTTAGCCCAGAAGCTGGCCTCTTTGGGTTTTCAAAGAATAGATTGCTATAGTTGTTGACTTCTCCCTCTTGTGTACCTATTCTATTCCACTGATCCATGCCCCTGTTTCTTAGCCAGTAACAGGTAGTTTTCATGACTGCTGATCTGTAGTACAGTTTAATATCTGGTATGGCTAGGCTACCTTCTCTAGCATTTCTTTTCATTAATACCCTAGATATTCTAGACCTCTTGTTTTTCCAGATGAATTTTGTTATTATTTTGTCCAGCTCAGTAAAATAATTTTTTGGTAGTTCGATTGGTATGGCACTGAATAGATAGATTAATTTAGGTAAAATTGACATTTTTATTATATTAGCTCGGCCTAACCATGAGCAACTGATATTTTTCCATTTATTTACATGTACCTTTATTCGCATGAAAATAGTGTCATAGTTATATTCATATACGCCCTGGGTTTCTCTTGCCAAATACAGTCCCAAATATTTTATAGTGCCTTCAGTAACTTTGAATGGAATTTCTCTTTCTATCTCTTGCTGTTAGGCTTTTTCAGTAATGTGTAGGAATGCCGAGGATTTATGTGGGTTTATTTTATATCCTATGACTTTGCTAAAGTTATTTATTATTTCACATAGTTTTTTACTTGATTCACTAGGATTCTCCTAATAAATCATCATATCGTCTGCAAAATGATAATTTAGTTTCTTCCTTTCCTATTCTAATTCCTTCAATTTCTTTTTCTTCTCTTATTGCTAGAGCTAACGTTTCTACTACCAAATTGAATACTAAGGGTGATAATGGACATCCTTGTTTCATCCCTGATCTTACTGGGAATGTATCTAGCTTGTCCCCATTACAAGTAATGCTTGTTGATGGTTTAAGGTAGATGCTATTTATAATTTTAAGGGAGGTTCCATTTATTCCTATGCTTTCTAGTGTTTTTATTAGGAATGGGTGTTGTACTTTGTCAAAGGCTTTTTCTGCATGTATTGAGATGATCATATGATTTCTGCTAGTTTTGTTGTTGATATGGTCAATTATGCTAATAGGTTTCCTAATATTGAACCAGCCTTGCATTCCTGGAACAAATCCTATCTGGTCATAATGTATTATTCTCGTGATGAGTTCCTGCAATCTTTTTGCTAAGATTTTATTTAAATTTTTTGCATCAATATTCATTAGAGAAATTAGTCTTTAATTTTCTTTCTCTCTTTTGACTCTACCTGGTTTGGGTATTAGTATCATATCTGTGTCATAAAAAGAATTTGGTAGGACTCCTTTTTCACCTATTTTCCCAAATAGTCTACAAAGTATTGGAAGTAGTTTTTCTTTAAATGTTTGTTAGAATTCACATGTCAAACCATCTGGCCCTGGACAATTTTTCCTAGGGAGGTCATTGATGGCATGCTCAATTTCTGTTTCTGAGATGGAGTTATTTAGAAATTTTACTTCCTTTTCAGTTAACCTGGGCAGTTTATGTTTTTGTAGACATTCATCCATATCTCTAAGGTTGTCAAATTTATGGGCATACAGTTGGGCAAAATAATTCCCAATTATTGTTTTGATTTCCTCTTCATTAGAGGTTCCCTCACCCTTTTCATTTTTGTTACTGGTAATTTCATTTTCTTCTTTCTTTTTTTTAATCAGATTAGCCAAAAGTTTATCAATTTTATTGGTTTTTTTCATAAAACCAGCTCTTTGTTTTATTTATTAATTCAATACCCAGATCATTGGTCTCCTTTTTCCATATTTTATTAATGTAAGCATTTAGAGATATAAAACTTCCCCTAAGAACTGCTTTTGCTGCATTCCATAAGTTTTGGTATGTTGTTTCATTATTGTCATTCTCTTGAACGAAGTTATTAATTGTTTCTCTGATTTGTTCTTTGGCCCACTCATTCTTTAGAATTAGATTATTTAGTTTCCAATTAGTTTTCCATGGTTCTTTATTAAAAATGATTCTTATTACATCATTATCTGAAAAGGATGCTTCGACTACTTCTGCCTTTCTGCACTGGATTGTGAGGTTTTTATGCCCTAGTACATGGTCAATTTTTGAGTATGTGCCATGTACCGCTGAGAAGAATGTATATTCCTTTTTCTCCCCATTCAGTTTTCCCCGGAGTTCTATCATATCTCCATTTTATAAAATTCTGTTTACCTCCTTAACTTTTTTGTTATTTATTTTGTGGTTAGATTTATCAAATTCAGAAAGGGGGAGGTTGAGGTCTCCCAATATTATCATTTTCCTGTCTATTTCTTCCTGTAACTCCTTTAAACTCTCCTCTAAGAATTTTTATGCCTTACCACTTGGTCCATATATGTTAAGCAATGATATTGGTACATTGTTTATGGTGCCTTTTAGCAGGATATAATGCCCTTCCTTATCTCTTTTAATTAAATCTATCTTTATTTTTGCTTTGTCTGACATTAGTATTGCTACACCTGCTTTTTTTTTTTACTTTAGCTGAGGCACAATATATTTTACTCCAGCCTTTTACCTTTACCCTATGTGTATCCCCCTGTTTCAAATGTGTTTTTTGTAAACAGCATATTGTAGGATTATGGCTTGTAATCCATTCCGCTATCTGCTTTTGTTTTATGAGAGTGTACATCCCCTTCACGTTCAGAGTTGTGATTTCTATCTGTGTCTTTTCTCCATCCTAGTTCCCCGTTTGTGCTTTTATTTCTCCCTTTCCCCTTCTCCTCCTCAACAAAATTTTGCTTTTGACTGCCACCTTCCTCAATTTGCCCTCCCTCTTTATTACCCTCCCTTATCTTACCATTTCCCACTTGCTACTTCTCCCTTCCCTTCTGACCAACCCCCTCCCTTTTTCCCCCCTTTCCCTCCTACTTCCTGTAGGACAAGTTACTTTTCTAAACTTCTCGGGGTATGTTATTCCCTTCTTGAACTAGATCAGATGATTTTACCTCTCAGGGTGTCATTTTCTCTCTTTAGATTCTGTATCTCCGTAGCCATTTCACCAATCTTATTCTTTAGGGACTTGATTTTGTCTTCTTTTGGCTCCCTAATTTGGTTTTTAAAATCCTCCTTTAACTCTTCCACCAATGCTTTTTGGGCTGGAGACCAGTTCACAATATGTTTTGAGGTATCAGACACATCTATAGTGTCATTACTGACTGCTTCCATATTGGTATTTTGATCCTGCCTGTCTCTATAAAAAGAATCTATTGTCCTCGGGTTTTTTTTTGTGTGTTCTTCTTCGTGTTTGTTGTTTTGCCTTTTCCTGGCTTAACAACAAATTTCTGCCTATGGGTCTCAGGGCTCTCTGTCCCAGATTTCTTATTCTGGCAATTGTGAGTCTAGAATTATAGCCTTCGGTTTCCTGAGGTGTGGGGGAGTGTCTGGCTCCCTGGCATCTCACTCCCTATGGGTGCTCTCCAGCACTTGCTTTTCAGCAATGGTCTCAGCTGTTTGTTGTTTGAACTGATCTCTGGCTCATCCCCTGGGAGAGCAAGATTAGGTCTGGGCTCCTGGTGTTGACGCCTGGCGACTCTACCGCTCTGGGACTAATGAACTTCTACTATTTGTCCACTGAAGCCCCACTTCTTTCTCTTCTGTTCCAGCTTTCTTTTTTTTCCCCTGAGGAATTCTCTGGGTGAGGGGGTTAAGGATTAAAGCCGTTTACCTGGCCATTATGTCTCCCACAAGTTCAAGAAGCCACGTTTCTGGGCTGTAAGCATCAGGAGTTGGTGTTTCCTGGGCGAAGGCGTTGCGCTACCTCTCCTCACCTCCACAGACTGCCGTCCTGTGTTGGGAGGCCTGGGGATCTTTGCCGGTTTCAGGCGCCCAGCTTTCTGCCAGCCTGTCTCCCATGTGGATTTCCCCACCGGCCGCTTCCACTTTGGTCTGGCGCAGCTCCACACAAAGAGCGCTCTCCAATGCTACAGTTCCGTGCCTTGGGCCTTTCAGACTCTCCCACCTCGGAAATTTGCCCCACGCAGACTGCTCACGGTTTCTGACTCTCTCAAATCTGCTCAAATTCACTTATGTATGGGAATCTGAGAGACCTTGTGAGAGAGCTCCGGTAAGACGCTGCCTTCATGCGGTCATCTTGGCTCTGCCCCCCCCCCCCACCATAGTTTCAAATGATGAAAGTGAGGGCCTCAGATCTTGAGGGAACAGTTGCTGATCCTATATTGCTTCAATACGTTACTGAGAACTGAACAGGTTTAAAAGATGCTGTGTGCCAGAGACGTCGTTTATTCTTTTCTTCACCCACTGATGTGGAAGCCCTCAATATCTACTTATTATCAATTGGTTTTCATGGAGTTGGTGCACTGTCGATATTCTTGTTCATTTTTCTCCTTGGAAATAGGGAGATAATCTGTTGTACCGACAGCGAGTAAGACACACCACAGAATATAAGTTTTAAATGGGGAAGTTTATTAGCCGGAGACCGTTAGGGGCAATTAGATCTGACCAAATCAAAATGGTGTCCCGTAGAAGTGGAAGTGTAGTTTATATAGAGAATACAGGGTACAGTCGTTAATTGTGATTTTGCAGACTCAGCACGCCTGTGTTATTTCACTTTTTATGACCATGAAACAGTAAGAGGAACCTCCTGAATAGATTGTAAAATACAACATATCAGATAGCTGACAAAGTGTCAACTGAAATTCCAACCCAGGATCTCTTTGTCCAACTTGCCATACCTTCCCACAACATGGTATGCTGAAGATAAGACAAAAGTCATATGATTCAAGATAATGTTTAGGGCTGAAGCTTTCATCCTTAATGGCCATAGACAGACCAAGGGATGTTCCACCTCAGTCTGTTGACATAAGATAGAGACATCTCTGAGCCCACTCAGTTAGACAAAGGAAGATCATTAGGCATTAGGCTTTTCCCGGAAATTTGCTTACATTCCTTGGAAAAGTCTTGGGGCCCAGGACACTCACCAAGTGGCAGGAACGCAGTCTGTTTTTTATGCAGACTGAGGTTTGTAATTAGGGACGGGCAGGGTTTTTTCTAGCAATAGCTGGCTTACTCAGGTATCACAATTTTCGCACTTTTTTAGGGAACTATTCAAATCTTTGAAGAAGGAATGAGTTGATCCAGAGCACCTGAGGTTTAGGCCACTAAGATAGGTACAGAATTCACATGAGAACGAATAAGGTTGGAGATATGAGAGAGTAAACAGGGACCTATAGTGAGGGCCACAATCGATAAAATGAGGGGGCCAGCCAAAGCACTGAGCAAGGTGGTCAGCCAAGGGGAGGCATTGAAAAGGGTCTGATACCAGTTCTCTACACTCTCCCTCTCCTTCTGCCTCTTCCGCAGTCCTTCCCTGACCATAGCGAGACTTTCATGAATGACCCCCGAATTGTTAGCATAGAAGCAGCAAGTTTCTCCCAGGGCGGCGCAAAGGCCCCCTTGCTTCAGAAAAAGAAGGTCCAGACCCCTCCTGTTCTGGAGGACCATTTCAGCCAGGGAATGACCTGCCGCTCTAGCTGAGCAATGGATTTCTCAATGTGCGTGATATCCAGGTCGACTTGCGTACTTAATTCGCGATAACTGCTGTCACTGCAGATAAGGGCTGCAGTGCCCACCGCGGTTGAGCCAGCCAACCCCAACCCCACTAGCAAAGGGATAAGGATGGGCACAGCTCACCGAGACCTCCCTGTACATACTAGCTCGGAGTGCGAGGAGAAGAACTCTCTACCTTCCAAACCAGTCATGCGGGAGAACCTCGGTACAATTGTGACCAAGACACAGAGGTGATCCTGTTGTGTCAGCAGTATCAAAGCACAGGCACATCAGGTCAGGCCATCTTTGCAGGCCATCCAGGAGCTGGGTGGGGCCATGAACAAGTAGGGATCAGATTCGGGATTAGTCACCTCTATGGTTCTGGAGCAGAATCTATGGAGGCGATTCGAGGGAGATGTGGAGGAAGTGGTCAGGCAGGTACCTGTCCCCAGCAAGTCTCCCAATGTAAGCTTAGGCTGGTCCCAGGTGCATAGAGTAGAAATAGAAGTTCCCTTAACTACATCTTGCAAAGCAGAGTCCATCAAAAAGGGGGTTGGGGGTCTACACAGACCCAGCAATCCTGAGCCAGCTTATGATTAGTTCTATTTACAAGCCGATGGGTAGATTCTAGGAGATGAAAAAGATCTAAGTTTCCTGTGGGCTAGGGAATGGACTGCCAGTGCAGGACTGGGACAAGTGCTCCTGAGGTTATTGGCATCTCTGGGGGCTTTGGGGCATCAGGGACACCTGGGGGCTTAGGTACATCAGGGGTACCTGGGGGCTATGGGTGTTGATCTTCGAGGACTGATTCCAGAGGCCCTACTGGTGATAATGGTATAAAAAGGGGACGGTTCCCAATTACATAGCTCACAGTGAGAGTCATGGTGTCTCCCAGTTCAGATTTCCCACCCCTGCCCTTATTCCAATCGAATTGGAAAAGGGCCTAGGTTTGGGAAACTTGCGTTCCCCAGATAGAGTTCGAGGGGTTTTGAATAATGATATTGAGGTCAATCTCACTTGTTTGGATACGGAACAGTGGATCTGGACCCCCCTTACTCCCTGCCTTTTCACAGAGGAATCTCCTGGGATTTGTTGAGACACAGGAACAAGTACACAGGGCCAGGCACCCTGAATCGGGGCAGAGTAAAAACCTTCAACTGCCGGGGCACCTTTCCGTCTGGGAAACAGAGTTTTGAGGGGAAGAAGGATGTGGCTGGGATCCCTAGAAGTCCAAGATTGTCCTTTTTGTTAAGTGACCACCCAGTCAGAGTTAAGTTTTGGGGCGTGGGGGTTTCAGGAGAAAACATAAGCGAAGAGCAGGGAAATCAGGATGTGGAGCGAGACAGTCTTATCTTTAGTGGGTCTCCAAGGGGTTCTGCTTTCCATTTCTCAGGCGGGGCTGCTTTAACTCAGCTGTGATGAATCCAGGCAGAGACATTATCGACCTTGACAGCACTGGGTGTGGTGAGGATCACAATATGCGGCCCTTGCCACCTTGGGGTGAGATCTGTAGCGGTGTAGCCAGAATGGCCTTTGTTTTCTTTGAATGACTCAGTTTACCTCATTGAGCTTCCCTAGACGCTGGGGCTTGCTCTTCCGGGGCAGGACCAGAACTTCCTGTGTGATGAGTCGTGGGGCTGGCTGAGGGGAGGTGTTAGCTCCAGAACCTGGTCTACCCTAGGGGGAGGAGCCAACTCAGGAACCAATCGGCCCTGGTCATTCGGGCGGAGCTTGATGATGTCAGAGACCCTATAAGAGGGGAGAGGACAGCTCGAAGAGTTCTTTCTTTTCCTTTTCCGGTTGGAGCCAGCGACAGTTACATCGTCAGTTACAGCGACAGTTACATCGTCAGTTACAGTTGCAGCTTCAGTTACAGACACAGACACAGCTGAGGCAGGAGCTGCCAGTAGCAGAGCTGATCTACGGGAGGAAGCTGAACAAAGACTTCAGTCCAGTGGGTAATCTTATTACCATAAAAGGGGGAAACATGATTTTGCTTTACGCAATCATGTTTCTCTGTAGCCTCCTGGTTACTCTTTCAAGGCGTACTTATTGGGCCTGGAAGATTTCGACCAACATATCAAAATGGGGCTTCTGGTTCATGGGTTGGTTACTGTGGAGCCTAAATAAATGTTTTGATTCTTCTGCCTTCTACTTTGAGAGTTTCTTATATCCGGCGATTCTGAACCGTTCAGACATGTTTATGATCCTCTTTGAGATTATAAACTCTGCCCTCCTGTTACATTTGGCGTCACGAACAGGATCGCTAGGTATAAGATCTCTATTTAGAAGCAGAACAATTCCAGAGGAAGAGATGAATATCCCAGGATGGGAGGATCCATTTTATTCCTCCCTAGCAAAAGAATTGGCTAAAAAAGCTGGACCCTGTGAAAACTGGGAACCAAGGCTACGGAGAGGAGATCCTAGGGATTTGGAAAAGTGTTTACGAGAAGTTGGGATTCAGTCAGGGGCATCACTATCTAGGCAAAGCTGGATAGTGTTATCAGCCTACCGGCTAGTATACGAAAGATTGAGATTAAGTGAAAGACATGGGGGCACTCCTACCCCACAGGAAGAAGGGGAATCTCAGATAGCAGAAGACCAAACTGACTCAAATGAGAACTTTTCTATTAATGTGGCTAAGAGCAACAGGAGACCAAAAAAGCCCAGAGTGCATTTCAACCCAGCCCAGAAAGAGCCTGACTGCCTGCTTCGTCCTAGCCATGGTGGCAGAGGAAGTGAGTGGGGAGAGAATGAGACAATGTTAGGGGCTGAGGCACAAAACACTACTGGGGTTCAGGATGTGCCTCACACAGAGAATAGGAGATGGTTAAATGATCAGACAAGGGCTCGACCCATACAAAGGAGGAAGACAGAAACCCGAGGTGAAGATTCAGTTACAAGGGAAATTCAGGAAGATTTCTCACCGCAAGAGGTCACAGATATTTTGAGTAGATTCAGCCAAAGAATAGGAGAACCATTGATATCTTGGATGGTAAGACTCAGTGATCAAGGGGCCGGTGGAATATCAGTAGATGGGACAGACTGCATGAGATTCATAGGTATCAGCCATGATCCTCTAGTTCAACAAGCTTTTAGGGAACATCATCAGCAAGGAGATGGTGATAGCAGGACTACTCTGTTGGCATTAGCCGCTGTGGGATGCAATAAGAGATATGCTACTGATTCTATGTGGCCCACTGAGCACAGACCCTGGTATTCACTTAGAGATTGTATCATGAGACTAAAGGAGGAGGTAATGAAGACTGCCATTATGACAGGAACTGCAGACAAATATTACAATGATTCAATGGAACTGCCTCATAGGAATTTAATAATTAGGACAGCTCCCCCTGCTTATAAACAACTAATTTTGAATTTATTACTTGGAGAAGTAGGGAGCCGTCTTACAACAGTGATAAATAAGATTTTACAGTTATATGACTTAGGTGACTGGGGAGGGGATAGATCTCCTCGAGAGAGAAGGGTGAATAACCAGCAAACTTGGCGCCAAAGGAGAGTAACAAGGAAAGAAATGTTTACTGCTTTATTGAGAGCAGGGGTAGGTTTTGAAATGATAGATGGAATTCCAACCAATGAATTATACAGAATGTATAGAGGACTTGATAACACGAGAAATAGGGAAATAAGAACTGCTCCTGCAAGCCCACAAGCCACTCAGAGTGAAGGTGACCTTGTGTGATCAACGGATGAAAACTTGTACATTTGGGGAAAGGCTGGGAGGACAATCTTAGTCTCTATCTAGGGTGGGATCCTCTTGGCTTCCTCATTATGTTCCTTTTGAAAAGAAACATTTCCCACCTGAGTTTGGCTCTGATGTTGGATCTTTGCATAACTGAAATCTCAACCAAACTTGAGATGATTTTATTTGAAGAATTATAGTCCATACTTGTCTATTCTTTTTGTCCTTTGTTTTGGCTAACCTTGTTGCTAGTTTTGTTTCCTTCAGGCTTAAGCACCCTGCACTTTCCGGTGACTGCCTAAGCATGTAGCATTCTTGGAATTCCTGCCAGCTCGTTAAAGAAATGACCTCTGGAATGGGACTTTTTGGGGGCAGGGCCATCTCTACATCCAATTTCAGCATGAAGAAGCTATGGAAAATGAGACCTTCACCCCTCACCCCAAGATTTTGAGCCCCAATCGTTCAAGGGGGGGGGGGTGGAAATGATGATAGTGTTCTGTTTACTTATTTTGTGTTATCCTTGCTGTGTTGTTTTATTGTTATGATATTATTGATCCTATGTAATGGATACAAGGATTTAGGGGTGGACATTTGAATTGTTGATAATTGTTGTGGGGATGATTGATTGAAGAGATTATCTTGCTGGGACCTAGGGGTGGATCACATTTGAATCGTAAACCAATATTTAGGAATGTCACCAAATGATATGTTTTGCTTTATAATGAATGATATGTTTTAGTTTCCTTTGTAATTGGATCACAATGTATGTTCTAGGATACATAGCTGATTAGATTATGTATCCTATAACAAGGGGTGGAGTGTAGCCAGAATGGCCTTTGTTTTCTTTGAATGACTCAGTTTACCTCATTGAGCTTCCCTAGACGCTGGGGCTTGCTCTTCCGGGGCAGGACCAGAACTTCCTGTGTGATGAGTCGTGGGGCTGGCTGAGGGGAGGTGTTAGCTCCAGAACCTGGTCTACCCTAGGGGGAGGAGCCAACTCAGGAACCAATCGGCCCTGGTCATTCGGGCGGAGCTTGATGATGTCAGAGACCCTATAAGAGGGGAGAGGACAGCTCGAAGAGTTCTTTCTTTTCCTTTTCCGGTTGGAGCCAGCGACAGTTACATCGTCAGTTACAGCGACAGTTACATCGTCAGTTACAGTTGCAGCTTCAGTTACAGACACAGACACAGCTGAGGCAGGAGCTGCCAGTAGCAGAGCTGATCTACGGGAGGAAGCTGAACAAAGACTTCAGTCCAGTGGGTAATCTTATTACCATAAAAGGAGGAAAACATGATTTTGCTTTACGCAATCATGTTTCTCTGTAGCCTCCTGGTTACTCTTTCAAGGCGTACTTATTCGGCCTGGAAGATTATGATCAACATATCAAAATGGGGCTGCTGGTTCATGGGTTGGTTACTGTGGAGCCTAAATAAATGTTTTAATTCTTCTGCCTTCTACTTTGAGAGTTTCTTATATCCGGCAGTTCCGAACCTTTCAGACATGTTTATGATCCTCTTTGAGATTATAAACTCTGCCCTCCTGATACAAGCGGTATGCTTCTTGATGAGAACAGTATCACCTGGTTGAAACTTATGCACAAAATCTGAGGTTGGGATAGGTAGTGCATCTCGTACCCGCTTGTGGAGCGAGTTCTGGGTTTCTTGGAGACCCTGAAGGAACTTAACAATAGAGGAGTTAGTTGCTTCCGCTATCAGGTCTTCTCTTACAACAGGTAAAATAGGGGGTGGCCTCCCGTAAAGGATTTCAAAGGGGGATAAACCCAGTTTATTTCGGGTGCATCTTACCTGGAGGACAGCAAGAGGAAGCAATGTTACCCAATTTTCACCCATTTCCAGACAAACTTTTGTAAGGCATTCTTTCAAAGTACGATTCATTCTTTCTACCTGACCTGAACTCTGAGGTCTATATGCACAGTGTAACTTCCAGTCTATTCCCAATGCTTTAGATAAACTTTGGGAAATTTTATCAGTGAACGAGGGGCCATTATCAGAACCAATCTTAAGGGGCAGTCCGAATCGAGGTAAAATTTCATTTAGTATCTTCTCCACTACAGTCTGTGCAGTCTCATTCTGAGTGGGGAAGGCTTATGCCCAGCCTGTGAAGGTGTCTATAAAAACTAAGAGGTATTTATACCCTGCTGCAGGTGGCTTGATTTCCATATAGTCTATTTCCCAGGCCTCCCCTGGAGGACAGCCCCTAATTCCTACCCCTAGTGGGACTTTTTTGCCTTGTTTTGCATTTACTTGGACACATACTGTGCACCGATCTACCGTATCTTGTATCAAATTTGTTATATCTCAAGTAGCTGGTACATTTTCTTAGATCCCAGGTGTGTTGAGCCATGGACTTCTCTCATCAATTCCCTTGCTAGAGCTTTTGGAATAAAAATTTTGTCTTTTATGACCCACCATGATCCTTCCTTCACCCCTCCCTTTTGGATAGCAAAGGAATCATCCGAGGGGGAATAGAGAGGACTGGGAGGGAGCAGGGTGGGCACCAAGGGGGCAATGAGAGAAGAAGTAGCCGAGAGCTGAGCAGCAGAATCAGCAGCTCGATTGCCCAGGGCCTCGGGGGAGTCACCGGTCTGGTGACCAGGACAATGGATAATAGCAAGCCGTGAAGGGAGCTGGAGAGCATCAAGAAGGTCTAGAATTTCAGACTTATTGTAGATTTCCCTAAGAGCAGAAGCGAGCAGGCCCAGTTCACGATACAAGGACATGGGCTGTGGCAAAAGCATAGCGACTATCAGTGTAGATGTTAACAGATTTGCATTCCAAAAGATGGAGGGCCTGGGTGAGAGCAATGAGTTCAGCCCTCTGGGCAGAGGATCCGAAAGGGAGGGAGCTAGACCAAAGAACGTTGAGAGATGGAGGGGAAATGACAGCGGCTCTGGCATAGCGGACACCGTCTTTAACAAAACTACTTCCATCGGTAAAGAGTATCAAGTCTGGGTTTGAGCGAGGAACATCTGTCAGATCAGGACGAGCAGATTGGACTTAGTCAAGAAGTTGATGCCAATTATGGATAGGGACAGACGCATCAGAGTCAGGCAGCAGGGTAGCCGGGTTAAGGACTCCTGTATCAATAAAAGACAAGTGAGGTGGTCTAATAAGAGTGCTTGGTAGTGAGTGAGGCGAGAGTGGTAGAGCGAGCAATCCGGCGAGGAGCGGAGTAGGGTCTCAACTGAGTGTGGGGATGAAATAGAGAGATTTTGGCCAAAACATAACTTATCAGCCTCTTTGACTAAAACAGCAGTAGCTGCTATAGCACGGAGGCAAAGCGGCCACCCCGAGGATAAGGGATCAAGGCGTTTAGAGAGATACGCCACAGGCCGCTTCTAGGGTCCTAATGGTTGTGCTAGGACACCCTTAGCTATTCCCAATTTTTCCGTGACAAAGAGATGAAAAGGCTTGTGGATATCGGTGAGTGCTAAGGCCGGCGCAGAGAGAAGAGCATGACGGAGCTTATCCAAAGCAGCTTGTTCGGCTTCCCCCCAGATGAGGTGTCCCTGCCCAGAAGTAGAAGAGTAGAGGGGTTTGGCTAGATCTGCAAAACCAAGAATCCACAGCCTGCAATATCCAACCACACCTAGAAATTCCCTGACCTGCTTCTTGGTAGATGGAGTAGGGATAGCCAGTACTGCCCGTACTCGCTCAGGAGAGAGAGATCGCTGCCCCTCCTGTAGAGTGTATCCTAGATAAGAAACTGACTGGAGGCACAATTGTGCTTTCTTTGCAGACACATGATATCTCAACGGTTGCAGAAGGGACAGGAGGGCAGGAGTGGAGGTCAGGCACTCATCATAAGAACTAGAAGCTAACAGGATATCATCTACATATTGCAGGAGGGTACAAGAGGGATGTTCTAAACGGAAGGCTGCCAAATCATTATGAAGGGCTTCACTAAAAAGAGTAGGAGAATTCTTAAACCCTTGGGGCAATCGGGTCCAAGTAAGTTGTCCAGCATATGCCCCGTCTGGATCATACCATGGAAATGCAAAGAGAGGCTGGCTAAGCAGGGCTAAAGGAATGGAGAAAAAGGCGTCTTTCAGATCAAGGACAGTATACCAAGTCTTAGTGGGAGAAAGAAGGCTAAGTAAAGTGTATGGGTTGGAGACATCGGAGGGTAAGGTTTCTACTCGCTTCTTGACTTCCCTTAGGTCCTGGACAGGGCGGAAGTCCCTGGCACGGGGTTTTCGTACACGCAGCAGAGGCGTCTTCCAAGGGGAAGAGCAGGAAACCAAGATCCCATGGTCTCAGAGACGTTGAATGTGAATAGCAATGCCCCGGTGTGCTTCTAGGGACATAGGGTATTGCCGAACAGCAATGGGAGAAGCTGAGGCAAGGAGTGAACTACCACTGGAGGGGTGATCCGCAGCCAGGCCAGGGGGATTGGATTCAGACCAGAAATTCTTGCTGTAACGGAGAGAGCACAGAAGATGGAGGGGAAAGACAGGGAGGTGCTGCAGGAGTCATAGCAAGAAGATACTCGGCCTAGAGGGGCAGGGTGATTTCGGTATTTAGAGACCCTGTAGGAACGTCCTCCTCTGGCAGGGCAAAGGTGAAAGTGGGGGATGGCATGGAAAAAGAGATCGTAGCCCTGAGCTTATGAAGAAGGTCTCTCCCAAGAAGTGGGTATGGGCAGTCAGGCATGACAAGGAAAGAATGGGTTACAGTTCCCTTGCCAAGGTATATTAGGAAGGCAGAATTTATGATTTCAAAGAGAATCTCATATGTGCCTAAAAGGTCCGGAACCGCAGGATATAAGGAATTCTCTAGGCAGAAGGCAGGAGAACTAAAGCATGTATTTACACTCCACAATAACAAGCCCACAAACCAGCGTCCCCATTTTGATATTTTCATCAAAAGCTTCCAGGCCCAATAAGTCCGCCTTACAAGAGTAATCAGAAGGCCACAGAGAAGCGAGATGGTATAAGGAAAAATCGTATACATGCTTCCCCTCTACGGTAAGAAGATTACCCACTAGCCTCTAGTCAGCTCTGCTACCGGCAGCTCAGCTTCAGCTGTAGGTGTCTCTGCCTCCAACCGGAAAAGGAAAGGAGGATTTCCAGCTGTCCTCTCCCCTCTTATAGAGTTTTTGACATCATCAAGTACCACCTGAACGACCAGGGCCTATTGGTTCTTGACTTGGCCCCTCCCCCAGCGTAGACCACGTTAACACACCTCCCCTCAGCCAGCGCCACCACTCATCACACAGGAAGCTCTGGTCCTGCCCAGGAAGAGCAAGCCCCAGCGTCCAGGGAAGCTCAACGAGGCAAGCTGAGTCATTCAAAGAAAACAAAGTCCATTCTGGCTACAGAGGTGTAAAAGATGCTGTGTGCCACAGATGTCATTTATTCTTTTCTTCACTCACGAATGACCCCCTGAAAATATGTTCCTGCCTCTCTTCCCAGTCTCCATGGCAGCTTTGCACAGGTGCAAATATCAAAAATGACGATAGAGGCAGCTGACAAACCCTTCCAAGAACAGGTAGGGGGGAATAGAACCTTTCTATAGGCAGGAAAAATCAGATTCCATAACCCAAAAATTCTCTCATTTGTAGCAGTAATTATGTGGTAAAAGTAGCAATCCCTATTCAAGGTATTCACAAAGAATTGAATACACAACAATGATCTGATATTCACAGCTTTTCTGGGGATCATTGAATCCTGCAGTGCTCTGCTGCAAAGTGTGTCTCTCATTTTGTCAAGGAGAGATTTAAGCAAGGACCAAGAACAACACATGATTTTATGGTTCACAACTGGAAAGCATGACAAACTCTTCCAGGAATCGTTAGGGGAAATAGAACCTTCCTTTAGGCAGTAAAGAATCTGATTCCATAACTCCGGCAGTAATGACATTTTATATTCTAAGAACTCTGACTGCACTCACATTCCGTGGTCTTAGAATTCTCACAGCACTGACATTGTGTATTCTAAGAACACAGCCAGCACTAACGTTCTGGGTCCTAAGGACAACACCAGCACTGACCCTCCCTATTCTTGGATCTCTCTCAGACCTGATATTCTATATTCTTAGAACACACATTCACTAACATTCTGTGTGCTAAGGACACTGCCAGCACTGACATTCTCTGTTGTCAGAACTGTCACAGATCTGACGCTCAATATTTTGAGAACACTCCCATTACTCACATTCTATGTTCTAAGAACTCTCCTAGCCCTGACATTTAATATTCATTTTTTTTACGTAGAAGCTTTTCTTTAAACATAGGTGTTAAGAGAAGTATAAAAAGGTAAAGAGGAATGAATAATGAAAAAAGACATTACTGATAGCTAGCATTCATATATCAACTGTTATAAGCCAGGGAATGTGGGGATACAATTTACAATTGAAGCAACTGTGGCAAATATTTTAAGTGAATTTGATAAAGTGCTTACATTCTATTTTTTCCGTATGCCTATAATTTAATTAGCTTTCTTAATAGCTTGAGGTACTTTTTTATCCTTCCAAGGTTTCTTTTTTTAATTGATTTTTAGTTTACCACACACGGTTCTACATAAATTTGAGTTCCAGAATTTCTCCTCTCCCTGCCCCCTCACCTTCCCAAGACGGCTTGGAATCTCATTTAACTACATGTATAACATCGCATTGAATTAATATATACACTATTCAAGCTGTGGAGAAGATTTATGAGCAATGGAATGAATCATGTGAAAGAAGAAACAGAACCACAAAAAAAAAACCCTATAAACAAAAACCAAAGAGAAGCAAAAAAGGCGAGCATTTAGTGCGCCTCAATCTGTATTCAAACTTCACAGGTCTTTCTTTGGATGGAGATAGCATTCTCCATCGTGAGTCCCCTGCGGTTGTCCTTGCGACTTATGTTGCTGAGAAGAGTGAAGTCTCTCCGTGTCGGTCCTCACGGAATCCATATATCTGTGGTTGTGTACAGTGTTCTCCTGGCTCTACTCCGCGAACTCAGCATTAATTCGTGTAGGTTTTTCCAGATTGTTATGAAGTCCGCATCATCCCCATTTCATATGGCACAACAGTATTCCATTACTTTCATGTACCACAGCTTGTCCAGCCATTCACCAATTGATGGGCATCCCTTGGATTTCCAATTCTTGGCTACCACCAAAAGAACCGCTATAAATACCCTTGTACATATCGGTCCTTTTCCCACTTGTGTCATTTCCTTGGGATAAAGTGGTATTGCTGGGTCAAAGCGTATGAACATTTTCATAGCCCTTTCGGCACAGTTCCAAATTGCTCTCCAAAATGGCTGAATCTGCTCACAACTCCCCCAGCAATGTAAAAATGTTCCAATTTCCCCACGTCCTTTCCAGCATTTATAATTTTCCTGTTTTGTTATTTTAGCCAATCTGACTGGAGAGATGTGGTATCTAAGAGTTGTTTTGATTTGCATTTCTCTAATCAGTAGTGATCCAGACTATTTTTTCACATGCCTATAATTAACTTTAATTTCTTCCTCTGAAAACTGCCTGTACATATCCTTTGACCATTTCTCAATTGGGGAATGGCTTGTATTCCTATATATTTGGCTCAGGTCTCTCTACATTTTAGAAATGAGGCTTTTATCAGAGACACTAGTTGCAAAGATTTTCCCCCAATTTTCTGCTTCACTCCTAATTCTTGTTGCATTTACTGTTTTTGTACAAAAACATTTCAATTTGACATAATCAAAATGACCCATTTTTTATTTGGTAATGTTCTCTATCTCTTGTTGGGTCATGAATTCTTTACTTTTCCATAAATCTGATAAGTCAACTATTCCTTCCTTTCCCAAATTACTTATAGTATCAGCTTTTACTCCTAAATCATAAACGCATTTTGAATTTCTTTTGTTATATGGTGTAAGCTATTGGTCTATGCCCAGTTTCTGCCCTACCATTTTCCAATTTTCCCAACAATTTTTGTGAAATACTGAATTTTTTTTTATAATTTTTTTTTTTATTTTTAGTTTACCACACACGGTTCTACATAGTTTTGAGTTCCAGATTTTCTCCCCTTCCTCCCCCCTCCCTCCCCAAGACGGCACGGAATCTCATATATCTGTCATGTATAACTTCGCATTGAATTAATTTATGCAGAAATAGTGAATTATTAACAATGAACCTGGCCTCTTTGTGTTTCTCAAACAGTAGATTGCTAAATTTGATGATTTCTCCTACTTGTTTACCTATCCTATTCACTAATTAACACCCCTGTTTCTCAACCAGCGCCAGGCAGTTTTCATGATGCCTGCTCCGTAGTACAGTTTCATATGTGGTATGGCTAGGCCACATTATCTAGCAATTCTTTTCATTAATACCCTAGATATCCTAGACGTCTTGTTTTTCCAGAAGAATTTTGTAATTATTTTGTCCAGCTCAGTAAAATAATTTTTTGTTGGTTTGATTGGTATGGCACTGAATAGATGGATAGACAGTTTGTATTCTAAGAGGTTTCTCAGCATTTACATTCTAAGGACTAAAACCTCTGCCAGCACTGACATTGTATATTCTAAGAACTTTCTCAGCACTTACATTCTAAGTTCTAAGAACTCTGCCAGCACTAACATTCCATATTCTATGTACTTTCTCACCACTTACATTTTAAGTACTCTGCGAGCACTGACATCCGATATTGTAAGAACTTTACCATCACTGGCATTCTAAGTTCTAAGTACACTGAAAGTAGTGACATTCTACCTTGCAAGAATTCTGACTGCACTCACTTTCCATGGTGTACGAATTCTCACACCACTGACATTCTGTATTCTAAGAACACACCCAGCACGAACATTCTGTGTGCTAAGGATACTGCCAGCACTGACATTCTCTGTTGTGAGACCTCTCCCACAAGTGACGATCAGTATTTTGAGAACACTCTAAGCATTCACATTCTAACATCTAAGAACTCTGCCAGCCCTGACATTCTATATTCTAAGAACTCTGCTAGCACAGACATTTTATATTCTAAGAAGTTTCGCAGCACTTACATTTTCAGTTCTAAGAACTCTGCCGGCACTGACATTCCATATTCTCAGAAGTTGCCCAGCATTGACATGCTAAGTTCTAAGAATTCAACCATCCCTTTACATTCTATATTCTAAGAATTTTCGCAGCACTTACATTCCAAGTTCTAAGAACTCAACGAGTACTGACATTCTATATTCTAAGAACTTTCACAGCACTGACATAAAAAGTTCCAAGAATTTTGCCAGCACTGTAATTCTATATTGGAAGAACTTTCTCAGCACTTCCATTCTAATTTCTAAGAACTCTGCCAGCACTGACATTCTATATTCTACAATCTTTCCCAGCATAGACATTCTAAGTTGTAAGAATTCTGCCATCCCTGATATGCTATATTCTAAGTACTGTCTCAGCACTGACATTCCAACTTCTAAGAACACTGCCAGCACTGACATTCTATATTCTAAGAACTTTCTCAGCATCTACATTCTAAGTACTGAGAACTCCGGTAGTAATGAGATTTTATATTCTAAGGAATCTGACTGCACTCACATTCCGTGGTCTTACAATTCTCACAGCACTGACATTCTGTATTCTAAGAATACAACCAGCACTAACATTCTGTGTCAAAAGGACACCACCAGCACTGACCATCCCTATTCTTGGTTCTCTCACAGACCTGATATTCTGTATTCTTAGAAGACACAAGCCCTAACATTCTGTGTGCTAGGGACAGTGCCAGCACTCACATTCTCTGTTGTAAGAACTCTCACAGATCTTACTCTGAATATTTTGAGAACACTCCCATTACTCACATTCTATCTTCCAAGAACTCTGCCAGCCCTGACATTCTATATTCTTTTTTTTATGTAGAAACTTTTCTTTCAACCTAGGTGGTAAGAGAAGCATAAAAAGGTAAACAGGAATGAAAAATGACAAAAGGCATTACTCATAGCTAGTACTGATATATAAACTGTTATATGCCAGGTACTGTGCTAAGTGTTTTTAAAATATCTCATTTTATCCTGAAAAGAACGTTTTGAAGTGGGTGCTTTTATTATCCCCATTTTACAGTTGAGGGAACTGAGGCAAATAGTTAACTGAATTTGATAAAGTCCTTACATTGTATTTTTTTCCGTATGTCTATAATTTAATTAGCTTTTTAATAGCTTGACCTACTATTTTTTTCCTTCCAAGTTTTTTTTTAAATTGATTTTCAGTTTACCACACACGGTTCTACCTAATTTTGAGTTCCAGAATTTCTTCTCTCCCTCCCCCTTCGCCTTCCCAAAACGGCTTAGAATCTCATTTAACTGCCATGTATAACTTCGCATTGAATTAATTTATACATTAGTATATTAGGAAGGCAGAATTTATGATTTCAAAGAGAATCTCATATGTGCCTAAAAGGTCCGGAACCGCAGGATATAAGGAATTCTCTAGGCAGAAGGCAGGAGAACTAAAGCATGTATTTACACTCCACAGTAACAATCCCACAAACCGGCGTCCCCATTTTGATATTTTCATCAAAAGATTCCAGGCCCAATAAGTCCCCCTCACAAGAGTAACTAGGAGGCCACAGAGAAGGGAGATGGTATAAGGCAAAATCATATACATGCTTCCCCTCTACGGTAAGAAGATTACCCACTAGCCTCTAGTCAGCTCTGCTACCGGCAGCTCAGCTTCGGCTGTAGGCGTCTCTGGCTCCAACCGGAAAAGGAAAGGAGGATCTTCAAGCTGTCCTCTACCCTCTTATACAGTTTTTGACATCATCAAGCGCCGCCTGAACGACCAGGGCCGATTAGTTCTTGACTTGGCCCCTCCCCCAGCGTAGACCACGTTAACACACCTCCCCTCAGCCAGCGCCACCACTCATCACACAGGAAGCTCTGGTCCTGCCCCGGAAGAGCAAGCCCCAGCATCCAGGGAAGCTCAACGAGGCAAGCTGAGTCATTCAAAGAAAACAAAGTCCATTCTGGCTACACTCCACCCCTCACAATGTTCTAGCATGCACAATCCAATCATAATTCAAATTAAATTATATATTCTAGAACATTGTGATCCAATTATGCAGGAAACTAAAACATATCATTCACAATAAAGCAAAACATATCATTCACTGGCATTCCCAAATATTGGTTTGTCGGCGGCCGGACGGGTGTGCCCCACAATTGCACCCCGTGCTCCCTGACTACCGCCTCACACTCACCCTGCCCACAGGTCTTCGGATGTCTCCGGCTCCTCCCGGGGGACGCGAGAGGAGAATCACCAGGCAGCTACCGGAATGCGACAAGCAGTTTTATTGCAATGGCGTACCAGAAATCTTACACAAAAATCCCACTGACCCTCTCTGGGGTGCTCCTTATATTGGGAGTTTCGGGTTAGCTCCTCCCCACTTCCTCCCCGAAGGTGGAGCCCCTCCAGTTGGAGCCGCCCCGGTACTGACGTGACAGAAGCCACACAGGCACTGCTGCGTCAGCAGGTCCAGACTCCCTGGCGTCTCACTACCCTTTCAGGAGGCCCAGGTCCAGAGCGCCCCTAACAACTCCCCCTTTTTGTTTAATGACATCGGCTTTTACAGCTTCTAAGGAGCGGCGCAAAACCCCAATCATACAGGAAATCAAGCAGGGCAGGAGCAGACAGATAAGAAAGGCTAGTATGAGAACAAGTCCTCCAATGGAGGCCCATTGGAGCAACTGGTGGACACTGAGAGTGTCCCACCAGGCCTTAGCGTTGTTATAGTTCTCTTCCCAGTCGCCATTGAATTGTATAGTGGCATTCTGTATGGCCGCAATGACCTCATCTAGCATATGAAGTTCAGTAGTAAAATTAGTGGCAGTACTGGCATCTTTAAGAAGCCATTCTAACTGATCATATTGGGAGACATTATAGGGAATAGGGGTTACACAAACAGGATAATACTTATAATGGCATTGCAATCTCATATATCGAATCAGTAAGGCTTGTTGCTGTACGACTACCTCAAGGACCTCCTTGAAGGTCTGCAGTTCTGAAAACAGCACACGGTCAATTTGTTCTTGGTGTTTCCAGGCTAAGCCGGATTGGACCATAAAGTTTTGCAAGGAGGAGGCAAGGAAAGCGACCTGTTTTTGTAATTGAAGAATTTGGACCTCTTCTAGGATAGTAAGGGCTAGATTAACAATAGAGAGAACAGTGCCCACAGCTACGTCCCGTTTGGGGCGTAGAAGGTCTCGCATAATCCCATCAGAAGGGGAGAGGGCAAACGGGTCGGCCTCTACAGGATGGATAGTGTAAGAGGGTATGCGAAGGAGGAATATAGTAAAGTTAGCATGAGAACTGTTGAGTGTGTTCGTGACAAGGGGTTCCGAACAAGAAACGTTGTACCCCGTGCCCATGTAAGTTATGGAAGTGTGTATAGGGAGACACAAGAGAAACATAGCATTGGGCCCTGTCTGTACCGTTCCAGCCAGATCAACACACCGATACTGCTGTGACGGTTCTGTGTCGAGCGGACAAAGAAGCTGGTGCCTGAACACTGGTTTCCAGGCATTGTACTCGTCCCGGTGCTCGGCAAAGTCTATCGCATCAGAGTACAACCCAATGGCAACCGTAGCCACTTGCAGGGCAAGTCCGATCTTCCATATGTGAGTCTGGGGTCTCCCTGGTTGGGGAATCGGCACAGGGGCAACTAAAGTAGGTACAGTTATCCCATTCCAAAAACTAAGTGTTACATTGTGCCTCGTTGGACCTGGCACGTGGTGACCCGTGGAACATGGCTGTAAGCTATTATAAACCCACGGGACTGAGCGGCAGGGCGGCAAGGGTGAGGGGCCGGTTTGGTTCTGGTCCTGCACTACAGTCCCATCATGGCCTGGGCCCCTCGAGATGGCCGCCATGTGAACACGCAAGGCGCTCCAGTGGCGCGTAGCGCTCCAGGGGTGCACCTCCTGTTCTCTGATCTGTCTCGTCAGGGGAAAACAAAAGTCTGCAACCGGGCCCCCAGGTGCCGTGTCGTTGGTAAACACACAAATAGGCTGGGCCCATGTATGCCAGGATAAGGTCTTATCATACCGCCGCTCGACTATAGCGAGGGGCTTCCCAGACCCGCCAGTGATGACGGACACATCGCCAGACACCAGAAGCGGAAGCGCCTCATGGCTCCAGGTCATCAACTGGAACAGCGGGAGATTCGGGGTAAGGGCCCAGTGCGTGGGCTTCGCTGCCAGGGGCGGCAAGATGGCAGGAGCAGCTGTAGACGGGGTCACCAACGGGATCATGGCGAGTAGGCAGCGGAGGGCATTGGCTACCCTCTGTTTCGCGCGGACAGTTCTGTTCTTTCGTTGTGGCCTCCGTCCCCTGCGGCGGTGTCGTCGCGTCTGCTGGGGGTGCGACCTCACGGACTCGGCGGAGGGGCACCCAGACGTGCTGTCCGGGGGCGTCATCTGTGGAGACACAAAGATACCCTCTCCCTCTAACTACAACCCTTCCCGGCCTGTGCCACTCCCCTTTCTCATCTTTCCACCAGACCGTGCTGCCTTGAAGGCACGCGGTTGGTGGTGTCTCCTCCTGGTCTGTTTCTCACACCGGCCCCCAGCATAGTATTTTAGCGCAGGCGTAAGGCCACCATCACGAAAATTGGCAGTAAAGGTAGCTGTAGCGAGCTGCGCATGGGTCAGCCTCCCCGCCACTCCCCCTTTTTGTTTTAAGACAATAGGACTCACATACATAAGGGATTTAATTAAACATCTTTCATTCTCTACGTGAAACTTGTCCCGGTGTAAAGGCTAAATATTAGAATCCTTTCTATCTATTGTACATAAACTTTCAGTTCCTCAGCAAGCCAAGTGCATTGTTTAGGACCCACATAACTCAAACAAGTTCTTTTTCTGGGCTGATGACCTTGCCCGTGCAGAGAGTGCAGAGAGTTTCCAAGGGCCTTGGCAATGTTACAAAATAAGGAGAAGCAACATGGTCTCTAGGAAGGGGTTACATAGAGAACTCTGTGTGCTATCTGTTGCTGTGCCCCTGAGCAAACTTATTCAAGGTCGAGTCCTACCAAAAATTATGCAAAGGAGTGCACAAAACTTTCCTTCATAAAAAATCTCTCTTTCTCAGACAGCTTATAATTTATCCTGATATTATTAATTTCCACCTTCTCCACATAATTAAAAAAAAAGGAAAACTAAACTCACCATAGTAAATACTATCTCTAAGCAACAACATCAATAGCTTAATTAATGATCTCACAAATTTCCCAAATGATAGCAAAACAATTAAAGACAAAATTTGGTAATTTAAGATTTCTCAAATTACAATTCGGAACCGAATAACAGTTAGATTATAAAAGGAATTGCATTTCTAACAACACAGATGATATAGCTGAAAATTTGAGACGTATAACAAAATATCAAAAAACCATAATTATCATCCATTAAAACTTGAAAACCAAGACCAATTCATTTCCATTTTGGTGGCTTTACCGCAGTCAGATATGACCCCAAATTGCGTAAGACAGAGAATCATTCATCTCATTACCAAAACTTCACATTGAAGAAAATCCACATAAGATTAACATAAAGCAAGTATTTTTAACTTAAAACAGTTTACATTTAAATAGCATGTATCTTATTACAATTATGCGATCTTTGTAACATCCCTGGGAATGGATTCCACCACCATCCCCCTATTGAACAGCAAACTACAGTAAATAGAATTTTCTTGGGGCTATATAGTTAATAAATTTCTCAATTATTCGAATATGAATTTCTAAGTTCCCTTCACATATTTCTTGGGAAAGTTTTACAAATAGTTTGCAATCACGTATTATAATTAGATCGGTTTAAAATGTACTGGGCCAGTATTCTAACTACTTCTTTTGTCCTAAGAAATTTGAATCATGGCTAAGAAGGTATAGTCGGTTTCCCTTCCAGGCAGAGGGGGTTGATAATTAATTGAACAGCAATCATAACAACTCATAATAAGCAACATCTTTACCCTAATCAACATTCGTATAAAATTTAATAGAACCCACCCACAAATCTAGGTCAAAAGGTGGGTGACATAATTTCTTTTATCTCTTCAGAACTTAATTGGTTTTTAACACTAAAACAGTAATCCCAAATAACCTAGTTAACAATCTTACAAGTTTCCTAAGTGCTGGCAGAAGTGTTTTAGCTGTGATCTTAACAAGGTAGGGTTAGCAAGGCTGAGAAAGTAACTTAACCAGTTTTACACAATTGTTTTCATTTTGTAGTTTCACCAAAATTCAAATTAAAGATCACTTTGTCTAATCTCATATCTAGTCACTTAAATTTTACAACGTAGGAGAATTTTACTACAATTCAGAAGTACAATAGAAAAATTTCAGATGACATTAACTGCATTCCCAAATCATCACATACATTAGGCTTACCAAGCATAGAGGCTTTTCTTCTCCTCATAGTTGCAGAGCCTGGCTGTGGACTGAAAGGGGGAAAGGTGCTGGGAAGCTGCAGAGTCCAGCACCTGAATTAAAGGTCTAAGGAATCATTGAGGGGTCCCTGAGAGATCTTTACCTTCTTATAGGGGTTGTCAGGTTTGGAAGGCTAGGAGCAAAAATCGTAAGTTCTGGTGGTGTGGGAGCAAGGACTTGGGGGACAGGGAGGAGAGGTTCCTCTGTTTACCTATTGCCTAGAAGTGTGGGCTTCAGGGGTCCAGGGCTGTTGTCAGCGGGGTACGAGAGGGCAACAAAGTAGCAAAGTCAAGAACAGGGAATAGAGCCTTTGTTGCGACATGTATTTTAATTTCTAAAGTTTCTATGTATTATGATTTAATTTATTTGAGGACTTTTAGGGGAAAGGCACATCAGAATAAAAGGGCCTAAATAAGAAAAAGCAGCTTGTACACAGGGCAATTATTTTGAAAAGAAGCCAACTCTCTATTGTATATTTACGAATCACTTTTTAAACTTTCCAAGTGGCAAACGTAGGAAAATCACAGCGAGCTAGAAATGTTTTCACCCAGGCGGACTGGGTTATATCTATGGAGATAATTCCTATCCGAAGAAGTATTTTTGTTTCTCAGGACTACAGTAACAGTCAGTAACAGTCCTTTGGGTTCACTATGTTCAGATTGGCTTTCACGTTTGGCTTTCATTTCTCTGTTTTGGAAGCTTTAAACCACTTGTTTCAAATTCAAATAGGAATGAGGGTCACTAAATTGCACATAAGGATCTCTGTAGTTGTATATTGAAAACTACTTATTAACTCTATAGATTTAATACCGTTATGTCATTAAATATTTTCCAACTTTTTATCTATACTAGTCTCATGGTGATTCTCATTCACCACACAGGAATTAAAACATCTTTGTATATACTTCTGACATAGAGCTGGAATTCTTAACCCCCCAAGGAGTCTACGGATTGGAGGGGGATACAGAATATCTTTTGTCATATAAACTGATTTTTCTTCACATTCATACGTGTATTATTATGTTGAAAAAGGTTTCATATACTTCACCAGATTATCTATGGCTAACAGAATCTGCTAAATCAAAATCTTAATGGTTCTAATTTTTTCTCGAGTAAATTTTACTTCTGTGTTTACTCCTTAAAAACCTTTTTGGAAGTGAGAACTTTGAATTTGCCAGTCTAAGGTGAGTGGGACTCTGGAAAAGATCCAGTGGTACCATGTCCCTTTCTCCTCATACTGGGGAGCTCAAAGTGTCTCTTTAGTAGAGATTCATGCATTTTCCGAATTTGCATTTCCGAATTTGCCTTAGTGCCAAATGGTATGAGAAATTCTGACTTTATCTTAAGCATCAAATCAGGAGTAACACATTTGAATTTCAGGGAAAAGGTCCCCGCCTCCTTTCTTATCTCTCCTCACATCCCAAATTGGCCAGATTTGGGATGAAGGGAGAAAGAAAGAGCATTATTTCCAACAACTATAAACCGTTAAACAAGAAGACATTTTCCTCTCTCCTACTCTCCCCCCCACCCCCCGCCCTCCCGCTCCTCTGAAGAGACTGGAGTCAGGGAGGGAGAGAAAGAGATAGTGGACATTACAGGGTGTCAGATTACATACACAGAAACACCACACACAGAAACACAGATACAGCACACAGACAGAGACAAAAAACACAGAGAGGATTTTTGAATCCTATGCACAAATTGCTTGGCCCTCTGATGTAACGGAGGCCAGGTGCCGTGCTTTATTGGGGTCTTGGAGACCCTGCTTTTAAGATGATCAGAGGCAGATCGCTGGCTGGTCTCTTCCAGTTGTTTAGGAGACAGCTTTCTCTTACTAACTTCTTCAAAACTTTCATATAATGTGAGGAGTTGGGGGAGGGGCTAAAGGAGACTTCATTCTTTCCTCCGGATCATATTCTAAGTTGCCTTTTTCTGGTATCTTGTCCTTGGAGTCTACCGAGTGTGCAAATTCCTCCTCTTGCTCTGTTCCAGGAGCCACATCTGTAATTCGGGGAGTGATTGTACACCCCTGATCTTGGCCATCTCGTATATTTCTTATGAATGTGGCCTGATCCGTGGCAGTTCCTAAGCACTCCGCCTGCCGCGGAGACGGGCAGATCCACCCCGGTGTGCTCCAGCCACGGGCTGACCACCCGGATCTTCTCCACCCACTCTCTACATGTCCTTATATAAATTCTAACGCCTTGCTCCTTACAGACCTTGTAGATCTGGCAGGCGAGTACGCCTTTGTCCTCCGGCTCAACACGGGCTTTACAGACCTTCGGTCCCATCCCAAGGGCTCAACCTGTCTCCTTGGGTTCTGCCTGGTGTAACCAGAATGGCTTTTGTTTTCTTTGAATGACTCAGCTTACCTCATTGAGCCTCTGGACACTGTGGCTTGCTCTTCCGGGGCAGGAGGCCCGGGGAGCATGCCGGGAAGCAGACAACTTCCTGTGTGATGAGTCATGGGGCTGGCTGAGGGGAGGTGTTAACCTCTACCCTAGGGGGAGGGGCCAACTCAGGAACCAATCGGCCCTGGTCATTCAGGTGGAGCTTGATGATGTCAAAAACTCTATAAGAGGGGAGACGACAGCTTGAAGAGTTCTATTTCCTTTTCCGGTTGGAGCCAGAGACAGTTACAGCGACAGTTACAGCGACAGTTACAGCGACAGTTACAGTTTCAGTTACAGCCACAGACACAGCTGAAGCAGGAGCTACCAGTAGCGGAGCTGACCTACGGGAGGAAGCTGAACAAAGACTTCAGGCCAGTGGGTAATCTTATTACCATCGAGGGGGAAGCATGATCTTGCTTTACGCAATCATGCTTCTCTGTAGCCTCCTGGTTACTCTTGCAAGGCGTACTTATTGGGCCTGGAAGCTTTTGATCAACATATCAAAATGGGGCTGCTGGTTCATGGGTTGGTTACTGTGGAGCCTAAATAAATGTTTTGATTCTTCTGCCTTCTACTTTGAGAGTTTCTTATATCCGGCGATTCCGAACGTTTCAGACATGTTTATGATCCTCTTTGAGATTATAAACTCTGCCCTCCTAATACATTTGGCGACCAGGATGGGATCGCTAGGTATAAGATCTCTATTTAGAAGCAGAACAATTCCAGAGGAAGAGATGAATATCCCAGGATGGGAGGATCCATTTTATTCCTCCCTAGCAAAAGAATTGGCTAAAAAAGCTGGACCCTGTGAAAACTGGGAACCAAGGCTACGGATGAGGAGATCCTAGGGATTTGGAAAAGTGTTTACGAGAAGTTGGGATTCAGTCAGGGGCATCACTATCTAGGCAAAGCTGGATAGTGTTATCAGCCTACCGGCTAGTATACGAAAGATTGAGATTAAGTGAAAGACATGGGGGCACTCCTACCCCACAGGAAGAAGAGGAATCTCAGATAGCAGGAGACCAAACTGACTCAAATGAGAACTTTTCTATTAATGTGGCTAAGAGCAACAGGAGACCAAAAAAGCCCAGAGTGCATTTCAACCCAGCCCAGAAAGAGCCTGACTGCCTGCTTCGTCCTAGCCATGGTGGCAGAGGAAGTGAGTGGGGAGAGAATGAGACAATGTTAGGGGCTGAGGCACAAAACACTACTGGGGTTCAGGATGTGCCTCACACAGAGAATAGGAGATGGTTACATGATCAGACAAGGGCTCGACCCATACAAAGGAGGAAGACAGAAACCCGAGGTGAAGATTCAGTTACAAGGGAAATTCAGGAAGATTTCTCACCGCAAGAGGTCACAGATATTTTGAGTAGATTCAGCCAAAGAATAGGAGAACCATTGATATCTTGGATGGTAAGACTCAGTGATCAAGGGGCCAGTGGAATATCAGTAGATAGGACAGACTGCATGAGATTCATAGGTATCAGCCATGATCCTCTAGTTCAACAAGCTTTTAGGGAACATCATCAGCAAGGAGATGGTGATAGCAGGACTACTCTGTTGGCATTAGCCGCTGTGGGATGCAATAAGAGATATGCTACTGATTCTATGTGGCCCACTGAGCACAGACCCTGGTATTCACTTAGAGATTGTATCATGAGACTAAAGGAGGAGGTGATGAAGACTGCCATTATGATAGGAACCTCAGACAAATATTACAATGATCAATGGACTGCCTCATAGGAATTTAATAATTAGGACAGCTCCCCCTGCTTATAAACAACTAATTTTGAATTTATTACTTGGAGAAGTAGGGAGCCGTCTTACAACAGTGATAAATAAGATTTTACAGTTACATGACTTAGGTGACTGGGGAGGGATAGATCTCCTCGAGAGAGAAGGGTGAATAACCAGCAAACTTGGCGCCAAAGGAGAGTAACAAGGAAAGAAATGTTTACTGCTTTATTGAGAGCAGGAGTAGGTTTTGAAATGATAGATGGAATTCCAACCAATGAATTATATAGAATGTACAGAGATAAAGGCCTTGATAACAGGAGAGATAGGGAAATAAGAACTGCTCCTGCAAATACTACAGATGTTGAACCTTCAAACCCAAGTGAATCATATGAAAGGGAATACTAGGGAACAGGCCGAGCCCCAGTCCAAATTAAGGAAATACACAGGCTGGATTGCAGACCTCACATTAACTTGACCATATATTGGAAAAATGGGTCAAGTACGGTAACTGAGGCATTAATAGATACTGGGGCCGAGGCCACCCTTATTTATGGAAATCCAGACAAGTTCAGCCATGGAACTCCTATTACCATTACAGGACTAGGAGGGACTGAAGTATCAGCCAGGCAAGTTAAATTAATGATGAAAATTGGACAGTTGCCCAAGAGAGAATATAGTGTGGTTATTGTGCCTATTCCCGAATACATCATTGGAATAGACATATTGAAGGGTATGACCTTAAATTTACCCTGAAGGGAAATACCAATTTGCTGTGAGGAAAATGGGCATTAATGCAGTCTTAGTGGGGAAAATCAAGATGGATCCAATCACTTTGCCCGAACCTTCTAAAATAATTACTTTGAGGCAATATCGTGTGCCAGGTGGGCAAGATGAAATTGCCAACACTATAAGAGAATGTGTTGAGGCAGGAGTGTTAGTCCCTACAACTACTCAATGGAACAACCCTGTCTGGCCAGTCCGAAAGTCAGATGGAACATGGAGGATGACAGTAGATTATAGACAGCTGAACAAAGTGACTCCTCCCTTGTATGCTGCTGTACCAGACACGGTTACTTTAATAGAGAGAATACAAAAACGTGAAGGGACTTGGTATGCAGTTATTGATTTGGCCAATGCCTTCTTTACAATCCCAATAGACCCCAAGCAATGGAATCTGTTTGCTTTTACTTGGCAAGGCCGACAGTATACATTTACACGCCTGCCGCAAGGATATATTCATAGCCCAACTATTTGCCACAGGATTGTAGCTGAACATTTGGATGAATTAAAGTTACCTGGTGTACAGCTTACACATTACATAGATGACATCATGATACAGGGAAAGAATATAAAGGAGGTGGAGGAGAGTTTAGCATTATTAATTGACCATATGAAAAGCAAAGGATGGGAAATCAACCCCGCAAAGGTTCAAGGGCCAGCTCAAACTGTAAAATTCTTGGGGATACAGTGGAATAGAGGACTGCGAGAAATTCTCCCACAAGCTCGACAAAAAATCCAGGATTTTCCCACCCCTACCAATAAGAAAGAGGCCCAAAAGTTCATAGGGCTGTTTGGTTATTGGAGACACCACATCCCACATTTGGGACAGATTTTAAAACCCTTGTATAAAGTCACCAGAAAGAAATATGAATTTGACTCGGGACTTGAACAAAGTAGAGCTTTTGAGGAAGCAAAGGCTGCTATTCAATTAGCTCTAGACTTATGGCCTATGCAAAATGGGCCAGTGGAGTTACAAGTGACTGTACAAGATGACTATGCAAATTGGAGTCTGTGGCAAAAACAACAAAGCCGAAGTGTACCTTTAGGCTTTTGGTCAAGGAAACTGCCCTCATCTGGAGTGCAATATACACCTTTTGAGAAGCAGCTGTTAGCTGCATATTGGGCTTTAGTAGAAACTGAGCAACTAACTCTGGGTCATGAAGTGGTATTAAGGCCTGGAATTCCAATTATGTACTTGGGTAATGAGTACCCCAGCTTCTCACAGAATTGGACATGCACAAGAGGCAAGCATAATCAAATGGAAGTGGTATATTCAGAATAGGTCCAGAGCAGGCAAAAATGGAGTTTCTGCTCTACATGAATCTGTGGCGAACATTGATACTGAGAGCAATGAAAAGCCCCTTGAATCTAAGCAACAGATGGTACCATCCTTAGTGAAATGGAATAATGGATATGACGGACTAAATGAAGAACAGAAGAAACATGCTTGGTTTACTGATGGGACAGCAAAATATTTAGGACAGAAGAGACATTGGAAAGCAGTAGCCTATAACCCCTGTACAAGGAGAACTCTGGAAAGTTCTGGGATAGGTGGAAGTAGCCAATATGCTGAACTGATGGCAGTGCATCAGGCCATCAGAGCAGAGAAAGGAGGACAGTGTCATATATTTACTGACTCGTGGGCGGTAGCTAATGGATTAGCTACGTGGATGCCTATATGGAGGAATCAGAATTGGGAGATTCATGGCAAACAAGTTTGGGGTAAAGAGTTATGGGAAAATATATGGGACATGTCTTTGGTTACAGATCTGTCAGTTTTTCATGTTGATGCTCATGCAACCCTGACCACACCAGAACGTGAGTACAATGCACATGCGGATCGACTAGCAAAGATTGCTACTGAATGTATTGTCCCTACTCCGACTCCAACTGATGACCCAGCCTTAGCAAGATGGGTCCACCAGACTGCTGGCCATTTAGGGGTCCAGGCCACCCATCGATGGGCACAGGATCGAGGTATCAGTATTTCTCATGCGTTGTTAAAACAAATAACAGAGGAGTGTTGTATATGCCAATTAGAAAAAGAACGAACTCTTCCTAGGATAGTTACTGGAGAAATAGCAAGGGGAAAAGTTCCAGCCCAAATTTGGCAGATAGATTATATTGGCCCACTACCCCAGGATAAAGGATGTAAATATGTATGTACGTGTGTTGACACCTATTCCGGTGTACTAGTGGCTTGTCCTTATAAAGACGCAACTCAGAAAAACACCTGTAAAACTCTAGATATTGTAAGTTTATATTATGGAATCCCAATGCAGATTCAAAGTGACAATGGGTCACATTTCAAGGGCAAAGAAGTGAAAAGATATTGTGTGTTGAATAATATAGAATGGATATATCATATTCCATATTACCCACAAGCATCTGGGCTAATTGAAAGAATGAATGGATTGTTGAAAGAACAGCTGAGAAAATTAAGCTCAAATAATTCATATCGACATTGGAAGGATAATTTGTCTATTGCCTTACGTAATTTGAATAATAGGCCCTTAGAGGGGAGTACACCTCTAGCCAGAATGATGACCCCAAATCTGCAGATCAGAGAACAGCAAACATGTGAGATCCAAAACATTGAATTTTGGACTGTGAGGGAAGATGTCCCACTACCAAGTCCAGGAACACCTGGTTCAGCAGGATATGATTTACATTGTATAGAGAATTTTAGGTTAAATAGGAAAGAAATAAGAAAAACCCCTACTGGAGTATGTATGAGAATCCCCAAGAATCATCTTGGACGGATATTACCTAAACCAGGATTAGCGGCTCAAGGAATACATGTATTGGCTGGAGTGATAGATTCTAATTATCAAAAAGAAATTGTTGTGACACTCCAGAATATGGGTAAAAAACCTGTACAATTTTGTAGAAATGATAGGATGGTTCAAGTCATTATTATCCCCTGTGAAAAAATACCCTTTGTGAAAACTGACCCTCCTCCCAAAATAACTACTAGAGGGGCAAAAGGGTCTTGCTCCATTGATAGAATAAAGTCAGGAGCTAAGGTATGGGTAAAACGGAAGCCAGATGATATTCCAAAGGCTGCAGAAGTTATAGCCCATGGGAAGGACAACACTGTAACAGTTGTCTATTCAGGGGAAAATAATTACCAAATCGTACCCCTGAACCATATATTTTACCGTGAATAGGTTATAATAATAGATTCACAGACTCCACAGGTATGGCTGATGCTGGTAAATGCCATAAGCCACTCAGAGGAAAGGTAACTTTGTGTGATTAACGGATGAAAACTTGTACATTTGGGGAAAGGCTGGGAGGACAATCCTAGTCTCTGTCTAGGATGGGATCCTCTTGGCTTCCTCATTATGTTCCTTTTGAAAAGTTTGGCTCTGATGTTGGATCTTTGCATAACTGAAATCTCAACCAAACTTGAGATGATTTTATTTGAAGAATTATAGTCCATACTTGTCTATTCTTTTTGTCCTTTGTTTTGGCTAACCTTGTTGCTAGTTTTGTTTCCTTCAGGCTTAAGCACCCTGCACTTTCCGGTGACTGCCTAAGCATGTAGCATTCTTGGAATTCCTGCCAGCTCGTTAAAGAAATGACCTCTGGAATGGGACTTTTTGGGGGCAGGGCCATCTCTACATCCAATTTCAGCATGAAGAAGCTATGGAAAATGAGACCTTCACCCCTCACCCCAAGATTTTGAGCCCCAATCGTTCAAGGGGGGTGGAAATGATGATAGTGTTCTGTTTACTTATTTTGTGTTATCCTTGCTGTGTTGTTTTATTGTTATGATATTATTGATCCTATGTAATGGATACAAGGATTTAGGGGTGGACATTTGAATTATTAATAATTATTTTGGGGATGATTAATTGAAGAGATTATCTTGCTGGGACCTAGGGGTGGATCACATTTGAATCGTAAACCAATATTTAGGAATGTCACCAAATGATATGTTTTGCTTTATAATGAATGATATGTTTTAGTTTCCTTTGTAATTGGATCACAATGTATGTTCTAGGATACATGGCTGATTAGATTATGTATCCTATAACAAGGGGTGGAGTGTAACCAGAATGGCTTTTGTTTTCTTTGAATGACTCAGCTTACCTCATTGAGCCTCTGGACACTGTGGCTTGCTCTTCCGGGGCAGGAGGCCCGGGGAGCATGCCGGGAAGCAGACAACTTCCTGTGTGATGAGTCATGGGGCTGGCTGAGGGGAGGTGTTAACCTCTACCCTAGGGGGAGGGGCCAACTCAGGAACCAATCGGCCCTGGTCATTCAGGTGGAGCTTGATGATGTCAAAAACTCTATAAGAGGGGAGAAGACAGCTTGAAGAGTTCTCTTTCCTTTTCCGGTTGGAGCCAGAGACAGTTACAGCGACAGTTACAGCAACAGTTACAGCGACAGTTACAGCGACAGTTACAGTTTCAGTTACAGCCACAGACACAGCTGAAGCAGGAGCTACCAGTAGCGGAGCTGACCTACGGGAGGAAGCTGAACAAAGACTTCAGGCCAGTGGGTAATCTTATTACCATCGAGGGGGAAGCATGATCTTGCTTTACGCAATCATGCTTCTCTGTAGCCTCCTGGTTACTCTTGCAAGGCGTACTTATTGGGCCTGGAAGCTTTTGATCAACATATCAAAATGGGGCTGCTGGTTCATGGGTTGGTTACTGTGGAGCCTAAATAAATGTTTTGATTCTTCTGCCTTCTACTTTGAGAGTTTCTTATATCCGGCGATTCCGAACGTTTCAGACATGTTTATGATCCTCTTTGAGATTATAAACTCGGCCCTCCTAATACACCTGGTCTTCCGCTCCCCTTATCTAATGGGAGCAGGAGCGGCCTCACTGGTCAAGCCCCACGTTTGGGCGCCAGCTGTCGGCGGCCGGACGGGTGTGCCCCACAATAGCACCCCGTGCTCCCCGACTACCGCCTCACACTCACCCTGCCCACGGGTCTTCGGACGTCTCCGGCTCCTCCCGGGGGACGCGAGAGGAGAATCACCAGGCAGCTACCGGAATGCGACAAGCAGTTTTATTGCAATGGCGTACCAGAAATCTTACACAAAAATCCCACTGACCCTCTCTGGGGTGCTCCTTATATTGGGAGTTTCGGGTTAGCTCCTCCCCACTTCCTCCCCGAAGGTGGAGCCCCTCCAGTTGGAGCCGCCCCGGTACTGACGTGACAGAAGCCACACAGGCACTGCTGCGTCAGCAGGTCCAGACTCCCTGGCGTCTCACTACCCTTTCAGGAGGCCCAGGTCCAGAGCGCCCCTAACATTGGTTTACGATTCAAATGTCATCCACCCCTAGATCCCAGCCAGATAATCTCTTCAATCAATCATCCCAAAATAATTATTAATAATTCAAATGCCCACCCCTAGATCTTTGTATCCATTACATAGGATCAATAATATCATAACAATAAAACAATATAGCAAGGATAACACAAAATAAGTACACAGAACACTATCATCATTCCCCCCCCTCAAACAATTGGGGCTCAAAATCTTGGGGTAATGGGTGAAGGTCTCATTTTCCATAGCTTCTTCTTGCTGAAATTGGATGTAGAGGTGTCCCTGCCCCAAAGAGTCCCATTCCAGAGTTCAGTTCTTTAGCGAGCTGGCAGGAATTCCAAGAATGCTACGTACTTAGGCAGTCACCGGAAACTGAAGGGTGCTTAAACCTGCAGGAGACAGAACTAGCGACAAGGTTAACTAAAACAGAAAACAAAAAGAGTAGGCAAGTATGGGCTATTATCCTTTAAATAAAATCATCTCCAGTTTAGTTGAAATTTCAGTTATGCAAATATCCAATATCAGAGCCAAACTCAGATGGGAAATGTTTCTTTTTAAACGGAACACAATGAGGAAACTAAGCCAAGAAGATCCCACCCTAGATGGAGACCAGGATTGTCCTCCCAGTCTTTCCCCAGATGTACAAGGGAAACCAGGAGGATCCCATCCTAGATAGACTAGGATTGTCCTCCCAGACTTTCCCCAGATGTACAAACTTTTATCCGTTAATCACACCAACTCACCTTCCCTCTGAGTGGCTTGTGTCAATTACCAGCATCAGCCATACCTGTGGGGTCCGTGAATCTAATATTATAGCCCTATTCACGGTAAAATATATGATTCAGGGGTACGATTTGGTAATTATCTTCCCCTGAATAGACAACTGTTACAGTGTTGTTCTTCCCATGGGCTATGACTTCTGCAGCCTTTAGAATATCATCTGGCTTCCATTTTACCCATACATTAGCTCCCAACTTTATTCTATCAATGGAGCAAGCCCCTTTTGCCCCTCTAGTAGTTATTTGGGGAGGAGGGTCAGTTTTCACAAAGAGTATTTTTTCACAGATGATAATAATCACTTGAACTATCCTATCATTCCTACCAAATTGTACAGGTTTTTCACCCAAATTCTGGAGTGTCACAAAGATTTCTTTTTGATAACTCGAATCTATCACTCCAGCCAATACATGTAGTCCTTGAGCTGCTAATCCTGGTTTAGGTAATATCCGTCCAAAATGATTCTTGGGGATTCTCCTACATACTCCGGTAGGGGTTTTTCTTATCTCTTTCCTATTCAACCTAAAATTCTATATACAATGTAAATCATATCCTGCCTAACCAGGTGTTCCTGGACATGGTAGGGGGACATCTTCCCTCACAGTCCAAAATTCAATATTTTGGATCTCATGTGTTTGCTGTTCTCTAATCTGCAAATTTGGGGTCATCATTCTGGCTAGAGGTGTACTCCCCCCAAGGGCCTATTATTCAAATTACATAAGGCAATAGACAAATTATCCTTCCAATGTAGATATGAATTATTAGAGCTTAATTTTCTCAGCTGTTCTTTCAACAATCCATTCATTCTTTCAATCAGCCCAGATGCTTGTGGGTAATATGGAATATGATATATCCATTCTATATTATTCAACACACAATATCTTTTCACTTCTTTGCCCTTGAAATGTGACCCATTGTCACTTTGAATCTGCATTGGGGTTCCATAGTATAAACTTACAATAGTCTAGGGTTTTACAGGTGTTTTTCTGAGTTGCATCCTTATAAGGACAAGCCACTAGGACACCTGAATAGGTGTCAACACACGTACATACATATTTACATCCTTTATCCTGGGGTAGTGGGCCAATATAATCTATCTGCCAAATTTGGGCTGGAACTTTTCCCCTTGCTATTTCTCCAATTACTATCCTAGGAAGAGTTCGTTCTTTTTCTAATTGGCATATACAACACCCCTCTGTTATTTGTTTTAACAACACATGAGAGATACTGATACCTCGATCCTGTACCCATCGGTGAGTCGCCTGGACCCCTAAATGGCCGGCGGTCTGGTGGACCCATCTTGCTAAGAATGAGAAGTATATGGCTCATTTGGATGATGCTTTGAGATTGTGAAACTGCTTTTCAAATATAGTTTTGAATAAAAATATGTAGGCGCTTTGATTCTCTGCCCATTTCCAAGGAGGAAAATGAACAATAAATTCCACAATCCACCAAGTCCCTGCAAACCGATTGATACCAAATATACATTGATATATTCCACATCAGCATGTGAAGAAAAGAACAAACGACATCCCTGGCACACAGCATCTTTTCAACCTGTTCAGTTCTTAGTAATGTATTGAAGCTATATAGGATCAGCAATTATTCCCTCAAGATCTGGCACCCTCACGTGCATTATTTAAAACTGTGGTTGGTAAAGTGTGGCTTTTGGAAGATCCTCTTGAGGATAAGGTGATCCTGTGCCAGTGGATCGAAAGGTCAATGAATGTTCTCAGAATTTAATACATATATACATATCTAGGAAAAGAGATTCCTAATGAGAAACTTATTACAAAATGTTAATGCATTTGCTACGGAGGACAACGTTAACACATCACAATGTAGCAGCATTTACAACCTCCATCATGTCAGTAAACCCTCACACACTAACCTGAAAGACAACAATTTCAAACCCAACATTTCTACCGGTGCTTCTAATGTCATTTTTGATGTTTGCACCTGTACAATAGGCCTCCCATGGAGACTGGTGAGAGATGAAGGCACGTATTTTAAGGAGGTCATCCTGTATTTAAATATTTGTGAGTGCTTCTTTAAGGAAGGTCCCTAGGGGTTGGTCAGTGGGGAAGCTTCGGAGACAACTTGCATCTGTGGTCTAACATTGTGTTTTAATCTCCTTGTGAATACCTTGACTAGGGATTGCTGCTTTTTCATGATAATTACTGCTATAACTGAGAGAATTTTCCGGATCTTGGATTTGATTCTTTCCTGCCCAAAGAAATGTTCTATTTCCCCTGCCTGTTCCCAGAAGAGTTTGTCACGCTTTCCAATTCTGAATCATAAAATCATGTGCGCATTCGCAGTCCTTGTTTAAATATCTCCGTGACAAAACGAGACACAATAATTTACAGCAGAGTGCTGCAGGATTCAATGATCCCCAGAAAAGTACATAACATTGCACATGGAGAAAACTACCACTGTTCAAACTAAAATCCACATCCTACCTCCTTGCTTTACTCTTCTGCAATGATCTCTCCCAGCTACTTCCCTTTCCCCCACACCAACCTCCATATGTTACTCTGGCACTTTAGAATTATGACAGCGTAAGTGTTCCATGATGCCATAATGAGCAGCTTTTCCTACCTGAGTCTCTTTTCTGAGGCATTATATGGGATTTGACCTGTTTCCTTTGATCGAAATCGCAGCATTTGGTGGCAGAGTTTGTGTGTGTTTGTGTGTGTGTGTGTGTGTGTGTGTGTGCGCGCACGCATGTGTGTGTGTGTGTGCGTGCACGTGTGTGTTTCAGTTCAACCTGCGATTTTTCCAGAAAAGATTAAATATTAATATAGGATAGTATATGTATTTAAAGAACACAAATCATCAGATGGAGATTACTGTATATACAGAGTATACTTTCATGGCCCCCATGTCATCTAAATAGCATTGCATCTTTTTCTTTGCAAGTGGTGCACGTTTCGATAATCATTTAATTAATAATAATAATAATAATAATATTTATCATGAAAAAATAGCTCTGAGTTGTATGATGCTTTGAGGTTTTCATAATGCTTTACAAGTATATTTTTTCAATAATACAGGTACTTTAAGATGTAGGCGCTTTGATTATCTCCCTGTTTCCAAGGAGGATAATGAAAAATAGTAACCACAATCCACCAACTCCCTGAAAATGGATTGAGAGTAAGTACACATTCATGGGATCCACATCAGCATGTGAACAATGAGAGTATAAATATTATCTCTGGCACGCAGCATCGTTTAAACTTATTCAGTTTGCATCATATGAAATTGTTGTCTGCAGTTCTAGGGACCCCAGTTTTATAAATTAAAAATTGCACTGGCAATGTATAGCTTCTAGGAGTTCATTAATCTAGGAGTTCATAATCTCTTCAATCAATCATCCCAAAATAATTATAAATAATTCAAATATCTACCCCTAGATCTTCGTATGCATTACATAGGATCCATAATATCATAACAATAAAACAATATAGCAAGAATAACACAAAATAAGTACACAGAACACTATCATCATGCCCCCCTCAAACAATTGGGGCTCAAAATCTTGGGGTAAGGGGTGGAGGTCTCATTTTCCGCAGCTTCTTCTTGCTGAAATTGGATATAGAGGTGTCCCTGCCCCAAAGAGTCCAATTCCAGAGTTCAGTTCTTTAGCGAGCTGGCAGGAATTCCAAGAATGCTACGTGCTTAGGCAGTCACCGGAAACTGCAGGTGCTTAAACCTGCAGGAGACAGAATTAGAGACAAGGTTAACTAAAACAGAGAGAAAAAGAGTAGGCAAGTATGGGCTATCATCCTTCAAATAAAATCATCTCCAGTTTAGTTGAAATTTCAGTTATGCAGAGATCCAATATCAGAGCGAAACTCAGATGGGAAATGTTTCTTTTTGAATGGAACACAACGAGGAAACTAAGCCAAGAAGATCCCACCCTAGATGGAGACCAGGATTGTCCTCCCAGCCTTTCCCCAGATGTACAAGGGAAACCAGGAGGATCCCATCCTAGATAGACTAGGATTGTCCTCCCAGCCTTTCCCCAGATGTACAAGGGAAACCAGGAGGATCCCATACTAGGTAGACTAGGATTGTCCTCCCAGACTTTCCCCAGATGTACAAGCTTTCATCCATTAATCACACAAAGTCACCTTCCCTCTGAGTGGCTTGTGTCAATTACCAGCATCAGCCATACCTGTGGGGTCCGTGAATCTAATATTATAGCCCTATGCACGGTAAAATATATGGTTCAGGGGCACAATTTGGTAATTTTCTTCCCCTGGATAGACAACTGTTACAGTGTTGTTCTTCCCATGGGCTATGACTTCTGCAGCCTTTGGAATATCATCTGGCTTCCGTTTTACCCATACCTTAGCTCCCAACTTTATTCTATCAATGGAGCAAGCCCTCTTTGCCCCTCTAGTAGTTATTTGGGGAGGAGGGTCAGTTTTCACAAAGAGTATTTTTTCACAGATGATAATAATCACTTGAACTATCCTATCATTCCTACCAAATTGTACAGGTTTTTCACCCAAATTCTGGAGTGTCACAACAATTTCTTTTTGATAATTCAAATCTATCACTCCAGACAATACATGTAGTCCTTGAGCTGCTAATCCTGGTTTAGGTAATATCTGTCCAAAATGATTCTTGGGGATTCTCATACATACTCCAGTAGGGGTTTTTCTTATCTCTTTCCTATTCAACCTAAAATTCTCTATACAATGTGAATCATATACTGCCTAACCAGGTGTTCCTGGACATGGTAGGAGGACATCTTCCCTCACAGTGCAAAATTCAATATTTTGGATCTCACGTGTTTGCTATTCTCTAATCTGCAAATTTGAGGTCATCATTCTGGCTAGAGGTGTACTCCCCCCAAGGGCTATTATTCAAATTATGTGAGGCAATAGTCAAATTATCCTTCCAATGTCAATATGAATTATTAGAGCTTAATTTTCTCAGCTGTTTTTTCAACAATCCATTCATTCTTTCAATCAGCCCAGATGCTTGTGGGTAATATGGAATATGATATATCCATTGTATATTATTCAACACACAATATCTTTTCACTTCTTTGCCCTTGAAATGTGACCCATTGTCACTTTGAATCTGCATTGGGGTTCCATAGTATAAACTTACAATATCTAGGGTTTTACAGGTGTTTTTCTGAGTTGTGTCCTTATAAGGACAAGTCACTAGTACACCTGAATAGGTGTTAACACACGTACATACATATTTACATCCTTTATCCTGGGGTAGTGGGCCAATATAATCTATCTGCCAAATTTGGGCTGGACCTTTTCCGCTTGCTATTTCTCCAGTTACAATCCCAGGAAGAGTTCGTTCTTTTTTCTAATTGGCATATATAACACTCCTTTGTTATTTGTTTTAACAACGCATGGGAGATACTGATACCTCGATCCTGTGCCTATCGATGTGTGGCATAGACCCCTAAATGGCGGACGGTCTGGTGGACCCATCTTGCTAAAGCTGGGTCATCAGCTGGAGTCGGAGTAGGCACAATACATTCAGTAACAATCTTTGCTAGTCGATCCGCATGTGCATTGTACTCACATTCCTGTGTCGTCAGGGTCGCATGAGCGTCAACATGAAAAACTGACAGATCTGTAACCAAAGACATGTCCCATATATTTTCCCATAATTCTTTACCCCAAACTTGTTTGCCATGAATCTCCCAATTCTTATTCCTCCATATAGGCATCCACGTAGCTAATCCATTAGCTACTGCCCACTAGTCAGTGAATATATGACACTGCCCTCCTTTCTCTGCTCTGATGGCCTGATGCACTGCCATCAGTTCAGCATATTGGCTACTTCCCCCTATCCCAGAACTTTCCAGAGTTCCCCTAGTACAGGGGTTATAGGCTACTGCTTTCCAATGTCTCTTCTGTCCTAAGTATTTTGCTGTCCCGTCAGTAAACCAAGCGTGTTTCTTCTGTTCTACATTTAGTCCATCATACCCATTATTCCATTTCACTAAGGATGGCACCATCTGTTGCTTAGATTCAAGGGGTTTTTCATTTCTCTCAGTGCCAATGTTCGCCACCGATTCATGTAAAGCAGAAACTCCACTTTTGCCTGCTCTGGACCTATTCTGAATATACCACTTCCATTTGATTATGCTTGCCTCTTGTGCATGTCCAATTCTGTGAGAAGCTGGGGTACTCATTACCCAAGTCATCATTGGAATTCCAGGCCTTAATATCACTTCATGACCCAGGGTTAGTTGCTCAGTTTCTACTAAAGCCTAATATGCAGCTAACAGCTGCTTCTCAAGAGGTGTATACTGCACTCCAGATGAGGGCAGTTTCCTTGACCAAAAGCCTAAAGGTACACTTCGGCTCTGTTGTTTGCATAGTCATCTTGTACAGTCACTTGTTACTCCACTGGCCCATTTTGCATAGGCCATAAGTCCAGGGCTAATTGTATAGCAGCCTTTGCTTCCTCAAAAGCTCTACTTTGTTCAAGGCCCCAATCGAATTCATATTTCTTTCTGGTGACTTTATACAAGGGTTTTAAAATTTGTCCCAAATGTGGGATGTGGTGTCTCCAATAACCAAATAGCCCTATGAACTTTTGGGCCTCTTTCTTATTAGTAGGGGTGGGAAAATCCTGAATTTTTTGTCGAGCTTGTGGGAGAATTTCTCGCAGTCCTCTATTCCAATGCATCCCCAAGAATTTTACAGTTTGAGCTGGCCCCTGAACCATTGCGGGGTTGATTTCCCATCCTTTCCTTTTCATATGGTCAGTTAATAATGCTAAACTCTCCTCCACTTCTTTCATATTCTTTCCCTGTATCATGATGTCATCTATGTAATGTGTAAGCTGTACACCAGGTAGCTTTAATTCATCCAAATTCTCAGCTACAATTCTGTGGCAAATAGTTGAGCTATGAATATATCCTTGTGGCAGGCGTGTAAATGTATACTGTCAGCCTTGCCAAGTAAAAGCAAATTGGTTCCATTGCTTGGGGTCTATTGGGATCGTAAAGAAGGCATTGGCCAAATCAATAACTGCATACCAAGTCCCTTCATGTTTTTGTATTCTCTCTATTAAAGTAAACGTGTCTGGAACAGCAGCATACAAGGGAGGAGTCACTTTGTTCAGCTGTCTATAATCTACTATCATCCTCCATGTCCCATCTGACTTTCGGACTGGCCAGACAGGGTTGTTCCATTGAGTACTTGTAGGGAGTAACACTCCTGCCTCAACACATTCTCTTATAGTGTTGGCAATTTCATCTTGCCCACCTGGCACACGATATTGCCTCAAAGTAATTACTTCAGAAGGTTCGGGCAAAGTGATCGGATCCATCTTGATTTTCCCCACTAAGACTGCATTAATACCTATTTTCCTCACAGCAAATTGGTATTTCACTTCAGGTAAATTTAAGGTCATACCCTTCAAAATGTCTATTCCAATGATGTATGCAGGAATAGGCACAATAACCACACTATATTCTTTCTTGGGCAACTGTCCAATTTTCATCATCAATTTAACTTGTCTGGCTGATATTTCAGTCCCTCCTAGTCCTGTGATGGTAATAGGAGTTCCATGGCTGAATTTGTCTGGATTCCCATAGATAAGGGTGGCCTCGGCCCCAGTGTGTATCAATGCCCTAGTTACTGTACTTGACCCATTTTTCAAATATATGGTCAAGTTAATGTGAGGTCTGCAATCCAGCTTACGTATTTCCTTAATTTGGGCTGGGGCCTGGCCTGTTTCCTAGTATTCCCTAGCATGTGATTCACTTGGGTATGAAGGTTCAACATCTGTAGCATTTGCAGGAGGAATTCTGATTTCCCTATCTCTCCTGTTATCGAGTCCTTTATCTCGGTACATCCTGTACAATTCATTGGTTGGAAGGCCATCTATCATTTCAAAACCTACCCCTGCTCTCAATAGAGCAGTGAACATTTCTTTTCTTGTCACTCCATTTTGGCGCCAAGTTTGCTGGCTGTTCACCCTTCTGTCTCGAGGAGATCTTTCCCTTCCCCAGTCTTCTAAGTCGTGTAAGTGTAAAATCTTATTTATCACCTCTGTAAGATGGCTCCCTACTTCCCCAAGTAACAGATTCAAAATTAGTTGTTTATAAGCAGCGGGAGCTGTCCTAATTATTAAATTCCTATGAGGGATTCCTATAGGATCATTGTAATATTTGTCTGCAGTTCCTGTCATAATAGCAGTCTTCATTACCTCCTCCTTTAGTCTCATGATACAATCTTTAAGTGAATACCAGGGTCTGTGCTCAGTGGGCCACATAGAATCATTAGTATATCTCTTATTGCATCCTGCAGCAGCTAATGCCAACAGAGTAGTCCTGCTAGCATCATCTCCTTGCTGATGATGTTCCCTAAAAGCTTGCTGAATTAGAGGATCGTGACTGATACCTATGAATCTCATACAGTCCCTCTTATCTACTAATATTCCACCGGCCCCTTGATCACTGAGCCTTACCATCCAAGATATTAATGGTTCTCCTACTCTTTGGCTGAATCTACTCAAAATATCTGTGACCTCTTGTGGTGAGAAATCTTCCTGAAATTCCCTCGTAACTAAATTACCACCTCTGGTTTCTGTCCTCCTCCTCTCTACGGGACCAACGCTTGTCTGAGTATTTAACCATCTCCTATTCTCTGTGAGAGGGATGTCCTGAACCCTAGTAGCATTTTCTCTCTCAGCCCCTAACATTGTCTCATTTTCCCCCCACTCGCTTCACCTGCCACCATGGCAAGGACAAAGCAGGCAGTCAGGCTTGGTCTGGGCTGGGTTGGGATGCACTCTTGGCTTATCTGGCCTCCTGTTGCTCCTAGCCACATTAATAGAAAAGTTCTCATCTGAGTCAGTGGGTTCTTGAGCAGCAATTTGTTCTCCTGCTATCTGAGATTCCCCTTCTTGCTGTGGGGTAGGAGTGCCCCCATCTCTTTCACTTAATCTCAATCTTTCATATACTAGCCGGTAGGCTGATAACACTATCCAGCTTTGCCTAGATAGTGATGCCCCTGACTGAATCCCAACCTCTTGTAAACACCTTTCCAAATCCTTAGGATCTCCTCTCTGTAGCCTTGGTTCCCAATTTCCACAGGGTCCGGCTTTTTTAGCCAATTCCTTTGCTAAGGAGGAATAAAAAGGATCCTCCCACCCTGGGATATTCATCTCTTCCTCTGAAGTTCTTCTGCTTCTGAACAGAGATCTTATATCTAGCGATCCCATCCACCTCGTCACCAAATATATTAAGAAGGCAGAATTTATGATTTCAAAGAGAATCTCATATGTGCCTAAAAGGTCCGGAACCGCAGGATATAAGGAATTCTCGAGGCAGAAGGCAGGAAAACTAAAGCATGTATTTACACTCCACAATAACAAGCCTACAAACCAGCGTCCCCATTTTGATATTTTCATCAAAAGCTTCCAGGCCCAATAAGTCCGCCTCACAAGAGTAACTAGGAGGCCACAGAGAAGCGAGATGGTATAAGGCAAAATCGTATACATGCTTCCCCTCTACGGTAAGAAGATTACCCACTAGCCTCTAGTCAGCTCTGCTACCGGCAGCTCAGCTTCGGCTGTAGGTGTCTCTGGCTCCAAAGGGAAAAGGAAAGGAGGATCTTCAAGCTGTCCTCTCCCCTCTTATAGAGTTTTTGACATCATCAAGCGCCGTTAGAATGACCAGGGCTGGTTGGTTCTTGACTTGGCCCCTCCCGCAGCGTAGACCACGTTAACACACCTCCCCTCAGCCAGCGCCACGACTCATCACACAGGAAGCTCTGGTCCTGCCCCGGAAGAGCAAGCCCCAGCATCCAGGGAAGCTCAACAAGGCGAGCTGAGTCATTCAAAGAAAACAAAGTCCATTCTGGCTACACAGCCCCTCCCCCAACTCCTCAATATAAATCCCATCCATGCATTTGGGAACATACAATACATTATGTGAAAGTTCTGAAGAAGCTAGTAAGAGAAAGATGTCTCTTATACAACTGGAAGAGACCAACTGGGGATCTGGCCCAGATCATCTTAAAAGCAGGGTCTCCACGACCCCAGTAAAGCATGGCACCTGGCCTCTGTTACATCAGAGGGCCAAGCACTTTGTGTATAGGATTCAAAAAATCCTCTCTGTGTTTTTTGTCTCTGTGTCTGTGTTCTGTATCTGCCTTTCTGTGTGAGTGTGTAATCTGACACCCTATAATCTCCACTTTCTCCTTCTCTCACTCCGTGAATGCAGTCTCTTCAGAGGAGCGGGAGGGTGGGGGAGAGAGAAAGAGAGAGAAAAATGTCTTCTTGTTTAATGATTTTTTCTTTTTACAACATGATTAGAGGTGTTGAAAAAACTTTTGGAACATTGTCAGATATAATGCTCTTTCTTTCTCCATTCATTTCCAAATCTGGCCAATTGGGAGTGTGAAAAGAGATAAGAAAGAAGGCAGGGAACTTTTCCCTGAAATTTAAATGAAATGTGTTGCTCCTGTTTTGATATTTAAGATACAGTCAGAATTTCTTATCCTATTTGGCACTAAGACAAATTGTGATAATGCTTAGATCTGAAAAAGAGGCACTCTGAGTTTCCCAGTACAAGGAAAAAGGGACATGGTACCACTGGATTTTTTTTTTCCCACAGTCCCACTCACCGTTGACTGGCAAGTTCAAAGTTCTCACTTCCAAAAAAGTTTTAAGTTGTTGGTTATTTTATTATTTAAGGTTTAAAGTGAAAAGAAAGCCAGCTGGGGAAAGGAAAAGCTGGGTGAGTATATAATTTATTATTTACTTTAAATGTTTGAGGTAGTTTGGGTCAAGATTAGGAAAGAAAGATTAAAAATTGGAATGTAGAGGCTAAAAGTTAAAGTAAAAGTTGGGAAAGAGAGAGGGAGAAACTTGTATAAAGGAATTTAGGTGTGTGGGGCGGTAGAAAACTGCAGCTGAGTCCACGTGGCTCTGGGCCTATGTGCCCTGGGGCACCCCCCCCCACTCGACCTTAGAAGACTGGGTGTGTTAATTAGCAGCTGAAGCTAAAAGGAACTTGTAACCTGTAGTTAGTGAGGAAAGGTTTTATTGAATCTCTGGGTGTTTACTATAAGAAAGATGTTGATTTGTATAATCATTAAGCTTTGTCTATGTAAGGTATGACTGTATTAAAAATATGAAATCTTACTATTGGTTGAGGAAACTCCCTGCCTGCAAATTAACATAGGCAAGCTCTTTTGTTCTCAAAGGGACTTCTCGGCCAAAGTTATTTACCTGTGGCTGAGATCTTTATTATGGATAATCTTGAGCTTCTCTTTAACTCACCTTTGTCAGTCCTCCTCAGCAAGTGAAAAGGATCCCCCTCCTCTCGTGCTGAGGTAGACAGCAGGGAGGGGAAACTAAAATTGTTTAAGCTTGCTCCTTTTGCTTGAAAGGAAATGGCTCACCTTTTTCAAATTCCTTAGGCCTTTTGTTAATTCCAAAAAGTGAAGTATTAGAGTCAGGGATTGCAATGCATAAGATGAAGTTTGGAGAAAGCAGGGTACTTAATTCAAACCTGCATGGTTCATAAAAGCAGATAATGATATGAAATAAAGTTTTTCTATACTTTTATAAGTTCATTCATGTCCAGGCAAATATTCTTAATACTTGGACCAGAGGTAGTGGGTGCTGAAGAGTATACAGCTAAATAAATAAAGTGTATTTAAGATATTAATGTATCAATATATGTGATGCATGTATTTATATATTAATGTATTAATATAGAAATACCAGAAGTAATAGGATCAACAATTCTTATATGTGATAATCTGGAAATGCAATTGATGTCATTTGAAATTTATTGTTTCTGTATTTCTAAAATTATATTGTGTTTCTAAAATTCCTCTTAGATTGTGTAATTTGAGAAGATCATTATGTGATTTTAATCTGAGTTTGATATATGTGAATTGGGTGCTTTTAAAGGATGTGATGACAATTTGATAATTTTAAACTGTCATATTTGGTTCAGAAATGTATTTACTTAGACTGAAATGAGTAGTTCAATTTTTACATACATAATAATGTTTAGGGTATCATTACATTTCCATAATATAAAATTTTTGTTAGAGTTGCATTAGGTTAAGAAGTTGGACAATTGCTGTAACCTAAGAAATTATAACTTCCAAGTTTTGTCTGGGAGTTCAGTTGAAATTGCTTTTGCTATAAACCAACTATTTATACAAAGGCCTTGTTGGGTCCTCTTGTAATTTCTGTCAATTCAGGATACATTGTGAACTGTTAAAATGTGGTTTTATAAACAGTAATCTTTTCTTTTACAATGCTAAGTATTGGGCCTTAGAAATTAAAATGTTACCACTAACAGTTATGAATCAGATTTGATTTGCTTATACAGCTCAGTTATGGTCGCTAGTTTGGGAATTAATTAGATTCTGTTTCAAGTTTTTAAATACATGATAATTGCTTTTGGTGTACTTATATTTCTAAATTTGTTATATTATGCAAATTGGTTAACATCGCATTACCTATGCTGTTAGAAAAATAATTCCTCTTATAACCTGGATATTGTTAGATTAAGAATTGTACTTAATTATGAAATTGAGGTTGTTAACCGTCTAGTCATGAATTCTTACCAATCTTGTGTAAAGTTTTCTGTGTAAAGGAATCCCTATGAAAAATTTTTAAGTCCTGCTAAACTTTGTTACTGTGATAAAAGTAAATTTAATTGGGTATGTAATTATAGAAATTAAATGTCCTCTACATTACAACACCTTTTGACCAGGGAACTTTGTAATGTCTAGGAATTCTGTGCAATATTTGAGAATGAGGACATTTTCCACTAACTTAGTTAATGAATTCCAGTGTTTAAGGGTTGATTTGCTTTAAGGAAAGAGAAGGAGATAGATGTCTTTCATTCTAAAACCTTCTAAGTAATTCTCATCAGAAAGGTTTAGTGAGTATTCCATTTAACATCAGGAAAAAATTTTAAACTGTTTTAAAGAAGGGAAAATACTTTAGAAAAATGCTTTGTAAAATCTTTTTGTATGATTTTCAGAAGGCCTGCTCAATTTCCACCTTTAAGCTAATTGGTTGCAGTTTTCTGTGAGTTTTCCAAGTTCTGGGTGAGATCCTTATACTTGGGGAATCAATACTTATCTCTAGAAGTCTTGGGGGAGGGTGGTTACATTTTTGAGTAAGGAGGAAGTTGGTACATTCCTTACTCCACCCCACCTTAGTTTAGATAAGAAGAAAGAGTTTTTACTGAAGGAAAGAATAGTACGGGTCAGAAGCCCCCAAAATTGTCTTCTTAAAGTCAGCAGATAAGATTAGATTTGAGATGGGATTGGTTTGGTACTTTTCGTTAGTAAAGCTTGCCATCTGATAGAAAAGAACCCACTCTCGGGGTGAGATGATACGGTGCTTTTTTATGGCAAATCTCTGTAATCAGAAATAAGCCAGTAGTGACAAAAGGGAAGCTATCTGCCGGAATCTGTTAGCATTGTGAAAGAAGTTGGTTTTATGGGGAAAAATAGAAAATTGGATAAATGCAAATATGTGAAATCTGGTTTTAGTCAAAAGACTGGTTACATTGGTACTCTTGTATAGCCAAATGAAAGACAATATGGCTTCTAAAGTACTAGTGGGAATAATTTGGGCAAAAGGGAAAAGAAGTTTTACCAGACAATATTGTTTACAAATGTAAGGTTGAATCATTATCCCATAGACTAAGGCTGGGATTTGTAGTTATATTGTATCCATGTGAGATAGAGTCCGTAGATGCTTTAAAGTGATATAAGAGCAATTAGGTATTAATACAAATAGTGTAATTAATCACTGGAACTAAATCAGAGACATCTTCAGTTTAGGAAAAAGAATTTCTATGTAAGTCTCTTTAGGAGAGAAGTTGTAGAATATTTTTGTATTGATGTGAAAGGTTAAATGGGGATTTGAATTCATCCCATCATCTAAAACATAAAGATAAAGTTAAATGGTTCAATTCTTTCAGATCAGGCATAATTAGAGAAGAATAGAAAAATAGAAGAGAAACTGATGCAAATGTGTTAGAGCAGTAACTTATGATCTTAATGGGAAGATTTTATGAACAAGGGAGGAAAATGCATGCAAGTTATTTCGAGCTAGCTTTAAGGATGTTCCTGAAGCAATGTGAGATTATAGTCATTCAATCTTGCCATTCAAAGACTAAATGGGACTGTCAACTGATTGTTTTTCTGAGTCTAACTCCAGGTATGAGTATCAAGGAAGGCTGACCCAAGATGCCAGCAGCCCTGTCGGAGGGCAAGCGTGAGCTGCAAGGTATGATTTCTTGGCAGAGTTGAGAGGGCAACTGTTCAGACTGTGCTGAGGTGGGGCCCTTTTGACCTGATGCCTTAATTGAAACCTGGCAGACTAAACCTGACTCAATGCAGCTTGCAGTTTGACACAGCCTCTGCCTGGAGTTGACAGGAAGCTGCGGAAAATATGGTCCCCTTATTCTAAGTCCCTACTCTCTTGGTGGCAAATTTCTATAATCAGAAGGTTTTGTAAGTACAGTGAAAATCTATTTATATTAATTATGGAACATCTTAGATAACATCGGACTGGGAGCAGTATTTTTGTATAGGCGTAAGTTAGATTTTTTCTTGGTAATGGTATGGAGATGATTAGGTCAAGGGCTTGTGAGAATATTATTTTTCTATTTAGTTAATATCAAGCTTGTCTAAAGGTTTGTTACAATTAGTAATGTTAAAATAAGACAGGTTTGTGTATTATCTTGTAAATACCATCAAAATATATGGCATGACCAAAGTTTATTACATTGTATGTACTGTGATAATTTAATGTTTTTATGTATGTGCTGAAGCCTGTTAATTCCTTAAGTGAGATATCATCCTCCTGGTGAGGAAATTAATAATGAGTGAATGTAGAATATAAGAAACTGAGATACGATGTGAATTCCTTAAACAGAACAATTGGTCAAGGTTCCAATTTTCAATTTGTAAAATGATCAGGGTTGTAAGGATTAGAAATGGTAACTTAAAATTGTGTTAAGATTACCCTTGTAGGAGAATGGACAGAAAGCTGGTTCCTGCAAGAAGAGAAGAAGATGAAGCCTCTGTGCTGGAGATGACTGGAACAGATACCAAGAACCGGAAGATTTCCTTAACGATGCCCTCTGCGAGACAGCTGCCTATGAAAAGAACTTTTTGAATCTTAAAGAGACAATAACATTTTCATTTCTTTTTTGAGTCTATGTATCTATATTCACAAAGGGAACTGCCCTCTTTGATTTGTCAATGCGTCGATCAAACCTTCCCATGTTTACTTACAAGGGAATAGTTAAAGAAGAAAAAAATTCAGATGTACCTATATTGGTGAGGTGTCTGCAAAAAACAAAAGTGGGGAACTGAGTGGAATAGTGATTGAGTGGAATATTGAAGTAGCAGAACAATTATTGATCATTGATACTTTGGCAAAGCAATTATTGATTATTGATAGTTTCAAAAAATTATTGATATTTTCAAAATATTTACATTTCGTAATGTATTCTTGACTATTTTCCATACAGTACTTTATGTTCTTTGTTTGGTCATAATAAGTTTTTGTTTACCTTGTCTCCTTAGGATAAAGAATTCTATGTTTAAGCCTTAGTTCATAATCAGAACATTACTGCAGAAATTACCCAGTTGTTGCAATTGGGCACTGAGGAAGAACAAGCAGCACCTGAGAACTTAACACCTGACAGTGTTATAGATGACTTTCTGAGTCATATTAAGATGTTTTTAACCCCCAATTGGCATACTCATGTTTTAGAGACTGTGGCCATTGGGGGAGTCCTTGCCCTTTTTGCTATATTGTTGCATTCCTTTAGTGCTGAGGATGTGACTTGGGGCCCTGTATACAGCCATTGATTCAGTATGCGTTGACTCTTGGCGCAAAAACAAAAAGGGGGAGTTGTAACCGGGTGATTTAGAGCCAACCCCTGCCCTCCTCGGACCTCTGCGTCCAGGGCCTGCTGAGGTAAACTCGGGGCTCTGCGATATGGGAGGAACAGGATGGGGCCAGGAGGGAGGGTCTCGCCTTTGTTACCTATGTAGCAATTCCAGGTCTTTGTCTGGACTGCCTGACTGCAGGGAACTTCGGGTTAGCTCGGGAAGAGAAGGGGAGGAGAGTAGGCGGAACCAGGGCGGCCCTAATGCCTACGTAACTAAAGATATAAAAGTTTGCTTCTAACCTGAATAAATTGGAGTTACTAACCAACTCAGCTCCTGCCTCATTAATTGTCTGAGAGATCAGGTCTTTGTTGGACAAAGGCCTGGGTGTTGGGGGGCGTGGCGCACCCCAACAAAAAGACCTGAAGAAAATACTACCTTAAAAATTAGATTGGAGCAAGTGGAAGCTAGTGGCATTATGAGAAATCAAGATATTATAAAACAGAACCAAAGGAATGAAAAAGTGGAAGGCAATGTGAAATATCTCATTGGAAAAACCACTGACCTGGAAAATAGATCCAGGAGAGATAATTTTAAAATTATTGAACTACCTGAAAGCCATGATCGAAAAAAGAGCCTAGACACGATCTTTCAAGAAATTATCAAGGAGAACTTCCCTGATATTCTAGAGCCAAAATAGAAATTCTAGGGCAAAATAGAAATTGAAAGAATCCACAGATTGCCTTCTCAAAAGATCCCAAAAAGAAAACTCCTAGGAATATTGTCGCCAAATTCCAGAGCTCCCAAGTCAAGGAGAAAATACTGCAAGCAGCCAGAAAGAAACAATTTGAGTATTGTGGAAACACAATCAGAATTTCCCAAGATCTAGCATATTGTACGTTAAGGGATCCAAGGGCTTGCAATATGATATTCCAGAGCTCAATGGAGCTAGGATTAAAACCAAGAATCACCTACCTAGCAAAACTGAGTATCATGCTCCAAAGCAAAATATTGACTTTCAATAAAATAAAGGACTTTCAAGATTTCTCAGTGAAAAGACCATAGCTGAATAGAAAATTTGACTTTCAAACACAAGAATCACGAGAAGCATGAGAAGATGAAGAAGAAAAAGAAATTGCAAGGGACTTACTAAAGTTGAACTGTTTTGTTTACATTCCTAAATGGAATGATGATGTGTATGATTCATGAGATCTTACTATTAGGGTAGCTAAAGGGAATATATATGTACACGTGTGTGTGTGTGAGTGTGTGTGTGTGCACGCACGCACGTATGTGTGGATACAAGTGTGTGTATGTATGTATTTATATATATGTATATATATGTGTATATACAGAGGTGACAGGGTGAGTTGAATATGAAGGAATGATATCTAAAAAAATTAAATGAAATTAAGGGATGAGTGAGGAATATGTTGAGAGAGGGAGAAAGGAAGAGAGAGAATGGGGTAAATTATCTTGCATAAAAGTGGCAAGAAAAAGCAGTTCTGTGGGAAGGAAAGAGGGGGTAGGTGAGGGGGAATGAGTGAATCTTGTGCTCATCGGATCTCACCTGAGGAGGGAATATCATATACACTCAGTAGGGTATCTTACCCCACAGGAAAGAAGGAGGAAGAAGATAAAAAGGGGGGGGGATGATTGAAGGGAGGGCAGATGGGGGGTGTAGGTAATCAAAAACAAACATTTTCGAAAATGGACAGGGTCAAGGGAGAAAAATCAACAAAGGGTGACAGGTTAGGATGAAGCAAAATATAGGTAGTCTTTCACAACATGAATGTTGTGGGAGGGTTTTATATAATGATATGCATGTGGCCTATGTTGAATTGCTTGCCTCCTTAGGGAGGGTGGGCAGAGAGGGAAGAGGGGAGAGAATTCGGAACTCAAAGTTTTAGAGACAAAACAAAAACATTTGTTCAAAAACAACAAAAAAAAGTTTTTGTTTACAACTAGGAAATAAGATACACAGGCAATGGGGCGTAGAAATTGATCTTTCCCTACAAGAAAGGAAGGGAAAAGGGGATGGGAGGGGAGTGGGGTGAGAGAAAGGAGGGCTGACTGGGGAATGGGGCAATCAGAATATACGCCATCTTGGAGTGGGGAGGAGGTTAGAAATGGGGAGAAAATTCATAATTCAAGCTCTTGAGAAAATCAATGCTGAAAACTAAATATATTAAATAAATTTAATAAATAAATTTTAAAAATTTAAAAAGTAGAGAGGTAAGTGAATTGACATACAATTTAAAGCAGCCATGAAATCTAATAACTTTGAGTTTTGCAAGTATAAGCACTTAAGATTTTGGGATAAGAATTCAGTACTTGGTAGAAATCGGGGAAACTGAAAGCTGTAGGATGGAAACTTAAACTTAAAAATAAGAAAAATAAAATAAGAATTGACAGAGAAATTCTATGAATTTCTAAGTGAGATCCTCTAGATAGATATATTCACTAGCATGTCCTGATTCGAGAGCCAGCTTACCTCATTATGGGCTAGGTTTTTGCTCACATCTCAGTTTTATTTCTTTATTTGGTAGTTTTAGATTATACTGTAAAAACCATAGTGGCACTGCCAGGGGGATGTAGAAGATGAAGAAAGAGAAAGCAAGAGTCAAAGAAAAGAAGGGCCTGACTATTTAATTTGGTAAGGAAAATGGGCTCCTTAGCACTTACTTCAGCAAGTGCCCTTGAAGAGTTTGACTTTTGTTTGCTTTGAGTAATTCAACATGTTTCATTGAGTCTTACTAAGTGCTAAGCCCCAGGCCCAAATCCCTATTAGGTGTAAAATCTATGTGGGTGTGGATTGGCAACTAAGGTGGGGCCCAAGGTGGGGCTAACTGCAGGGAGGGCCTAGTTTACATGTCGGGGACAGCAGAGGCCTTTAGACCATGTGGGTTTAAGTCTGCCTCTTTGTGACAATTCCAGGTCACCTGGGTGAGTTGCATGTGTGACTCACCCCAGACCATGAAAAAGATATAAAACCAGGGGTTGGCTGTCTCTTCTTTGGAGTTCCTCCCTACAGCAGTGGTGGCACGTGACTCTGGGCCAGCCCTTGTTCTGAGCTCTCGGGCTGAACCTAGATGTTGGTAACTATGAATCTGCATTTGGTCTGTCTGTTGATGTTTGTAATTTGTTTGTATTTTGCTCTGAAGTTCAGTGTGCTGGCTTTTTCCCCTGAACTAAGTGAATGATATTTATGTACTAAATTAAAGTAACCTTGCCAACCCCTTAACCTTGCTTTCCTTAGTTAAGCAGTTCAAAAGAACCTGTGCTTTGGCAGCTTTCCGGGAGCTGGCTGTTGGTGAATCTTACATCCCCACAACAGCTGCTAGCCAGATTGTTGAAACACTATTGTGACACTTCTCAACAGCAACTTGATGGAAACTAGGTATGAAAGTTAATCCTGGTGGCCTTAGTTACAAAGATATTTTATAATTTTTTTTATTCCCAGCATTTATTGTGTTGGTGAGTGTAATTGGTGAAAAATAATAATATTTTACAATAAGGTTTTTTGGGAATTCATAAAATGTATGATGTGTTTTCAAGAGAAGTAAGATGTAATGCAGTTGGTTATCATTCAAGGTCAAGCACCCATAAAAATTGTTTTTTTTTTTAATAAAAGGAGACTATTATCATTAAAACCTAAATAAGCAGTAACATTACAGATACCTTGTACAGTTGTTCCTTAGAGAAAATAAATTCTCAATTCCAAGTAATGATATAATGAAAATATTTTTCCCTCACCGTAGTCCTAGAATTGGTGTATTTATGTTGGGGTGTTGGAGTTGGGAGGCTATGGAGAACAGAGCTATTCTGATACTATTATTCTTGTAAAAACAATCCAGTTCTAAATTTTACAGGAAACAATAACAGTCTGAAGACCCTATTGCTTTTCTTGCACTCCTAAATGTTTTTCTATACATTCATTTTCACTTTATTGTAAGAATCAATTATTTTAATATATTGAGTCACTCGTATTTATTTGTGCTCCAAGTTTACAAAGTCTGGGAAACACGTAACGTTAATTTTATTTTTCCCATAATACAGATCTGTAGAGTGGGGCTCAGAAGAACTGAATAACTTGACTACCATCAAATTCATGAATTTTAAGCATTCAAGAGCCAGCAATCTAACTGCCTTCAAGTACTGCCTTCTGTCCACAATGTTGTGTTGCCCTGTGAATGTGTTCTTTGTGTGATGATAAGAAGATAATGCCTTTTAAAAATAAATAATATGACTCCTTTTCTCTAAGTATGATTTTCATTTATTATAGGTAGTTTTGAAATTTAATAATCTATCCATTACTTTGAATGCTAAGTTTGTTATAAATGATGAGTTAGTAAAACTAGAAATTAGTCCCTAAAGCATTTCTTATCAAGATCCTCCTTTAGAAAGGCTCATTCAAATTTTTCCATTACTCCATATAGTTTGTTTTTGTTTTGGTTTTCAGAAACTGATTATCAGTAATTCCTTTATTTATTTATTTTTAATTCAGTCAGTTTTCTTTTAAATAGATAAAATGTAAAAGATGCTTCAGGGTGTTATCCTGTAATTTAACTGTATAGAAACAAATTTTTCTAAAAGTACATTTTGTTATGAGTTGCTGAATATTGTATTAAATATATAATTTCGTAGTCTAACTGTTGTCTTTTTTGACAATAAAAATATTTAAAAACAAAAGATAAATTCTTATGAGAAATTGTTTTAATAATAAATTTTAAAAATATAATTTACTGTATTCATATTTTCTCAGACATTCTTAGTTAAAAGTGCCTTACATTACAAAAATTATACCTTTGTGCCCAAATATTACTTGTTGAGTACTAATTATAATATGTAATTAATTAAATGTTGTATAAGTTTATGCTTACTCTCTGTCCTGAGTGGTAGTTTCAGTGAATATAAAAATTATTTGAAGTCAAGTAATATTTATTTTAGTTTTTATTAATATTTTCACATAGGCATATTCCTTGCAATTTTTAATTTTTAAGGTGAACGTTTTTGATCCTGTAACTTTGAATAACAAAAGAAAATTACATTGAAATACTATCATTTAAAAAAATATTAGGAAAATACTTCCACTTCATGTTATTCCTTTAAAATGTATGTGCACACATAGGAAGTTTAAAAATAAGTTGCCATCTGAAATTTATGTATGCCTAAATTCTCTAATTGCTTAAGAATATTACACATTTCTGCCCCAGCAGTTTGCTTATCCATATAGGCAAGTTAGCAAAACTCAAAATGTGTTACTGAATGAATGACAGAGTTACACATGTTAAAAGTGAAATACTGGACAATATGTTCATGGTTTTTGAAATGTGATTCAACTGAGTAAAAGACCATATTTTCTCTTCACATTTACTTAAAACATTAAAACAAGGAACACAATCTGGATTAGAAAAATCACAGGTATGTATATTTTTGTTTCCATTGTCTTTATTTCTAGATATTATTGCGAGTATTTTTTTCCTCGCAATAAGTAGTATTCTTAATTCAATAAATGAACTATGACTTTAATATTTGCATGTTCTTTTTACAAATGCATGGAGTAACATAGTTTATTAGTATTTGTTAGTACAGAGCACTATTGTACCTTGCTAAAGAGCTATATACCATGCACAGAGGCCAATCTTTGTGAAATCATCTGAGTAGATGTGCTAGATCATGTTGAGGATAACATGGGCATCATGGTTAAGCAGATGTCTATACCAGGCATATGAAGACTTTCAGTAGTAGAATGTGCAGTTGTGTTCAGTTCAGTTCATAGTCCTTCTTTTCATTTAAAATTCTTGTCTTCCATCTAAAAAAGGGAAAACGTGCTATTCATACAAAAATATTTACAGCAGCTTTTTTGTGGTGGTTAAAATTTGGAAATGAAGGGAGGGTCATCTGGGGAAGGAGTAAACCAGCTGTGGTATACAATTGCATTGGAATATTATTGTTCTGTAAGAAATGACCAGGATGATTTCAGAAAAACCTACATGAACTGATGTAGAGTGAAATGAACAGAACCAGGAGAATGTTGTACACAGTAACGGTAATATTGCTTGATATTATCATCCAAGACAATGCCAAAGGGGTAATAATGATGAAGCAGATCCACCTCCAGAGAAAGATCTGATATTGTTTGAATACAACCCGAAGCACGTATTTTTCACTTTCATTGTTTTCTTTTATTCCAGTCTTCCTGTGAAAGAAAAATGATTTTATGGAAATGTTTTACATAATAACACACATATAACCTATATCTGATTGCTCTCCATCTCAGGAAAGGGACAGAGGAGAGAGGGATAGAAATTTGAGCTCATAACCTAAAGTAAAAGTGCTGAAACAGTTTTAAAAACTGTCCTTATACTATATGTCTGTACGGTTGTTGTTTTTTCCTCAAGGACCCTAGTTTTCCAATTCCTCAGTATACTCAATTCTCATGACCTAATTTTCTACTTGATCTCAACTACCATGGTGTTTACATAACCTTGATCTCTCTATCACCCCTGAATGTTCTATTGGTAAACTCCACAATTTGTTAATCTGATCATAATTATTTGTCATTCCTTCTTCTTCTGCCTGACATCATGTTATCAATCATTATTACCCTTATTATGACAATGTCTGCTCAATTCTTTTGCAAGCTTTCACCCCTGCACTAGCAATCCTTTCCTCTCTACTCTATGACAACCCCTTCATGAGCCAGTTGAACTCGGAACTACCCTCTACAGCCAAATTCCTTGCTCCTTTATCCTGATCATACCTTGACAAGCTCTAACCTTGGATTACTCGGACCCTCTGTTGCTTTTACTCCTTTTCCTCTACTATTAAGCCGAACTATCCAAAAACCATACCAACTGGGTCCACAAATCAGTGTCACATAATTTTAACCAGGTTCTCACTGCAGAAGGGAAGTCCTTCACATGTCCCTAAATAATTTATCCCAAATGCTCAGCACAGGAACTATTCCCCACCCTTTCATCCCTACTCAAGCTTTGTATTGCTTCCTACACCTCTCTTAACTGAGAACCTCATGTTCCATCGAAAAATCAGAAGCAGCTCAAAACCCCCTCTTCCTTCGTCTTCTTCCCACGTTTTTGATGTTTTCCCTCACTATCTCCTCTTTCATCCCCATGTCACCTGACAAAAGTGACTCACCTCTTTGGCAAGGCAAAACCTCCTACACTAAAGTCTTGGTCTCATTGCATACTATTTTCAGCAACAGTTTGACCCATCTGTTATCATCCGTTTCTTGTTATTCAGGCATTTCAGTTTGGTGCAACTCTTCAGGACCCCATTTCAGTTTTTCTTGGCAAAGATACTGGAATGGCTTGCCGAATCCTAACAGATGAGGAAAGTGATCCAGACCTGAGTGTCTTGCCCAGGGTCTCACGGCTTCTCCTAGTGACCACCAACCCCACCTCGCACTTTGCAAGGTAGCTTCGCAACTCCTCAGCGCCCCATCCCTCTCGAGCCTGGCTCCGCCTCTTGGCGCCTTGCCCCGCCCCTTGGCTCCTCGCCCAGCCCCTTCACCCCTCGGCAGCCCTGCCCCAGGCCTCGCCCCTAGCTGCGCACCTTCGCGCCTCGCGAGGGCCTCACCCCGCCTCGGGAGCACCTCACTCAGCTTCCGCCTCACCACGCCTGGCGAGATCCTCACCCGGCCTTGGGAGCGCTTCAGTCAACTTCCGGCCTCACTCTGCTTCCGGCCTCACTCTGCTTCCGGCCTCACTCAGCTTCCTGCCCTGCGTCTAAAGCTGCTGAGGTACAAATTTATTTTGAGAAATGTTTGTTTAAAAATTGTTCTGAGGAAAATGTGTTCAAAAGCATTAGCAGATATCACATGATATTTTATTGTACCCTGAGTGATTTTTTAAAAGTCGGATATCCCAAGTGGTGACACATAAAATTTTTAGGTTTGAGGGTATTTCTGTGAACTAACCCTATTTATTTATTTCTTTTAGTTTCCTTAGAGATTTTCTTGAAAAATGGTGGAAGCAGATCGTCCAGGGAAGTTATTTATAGGAGGCCTCACTAGAGCAACAAATGAAAACGATCTGGAATCAGTTTTTGGAAAATATGGCCGCATAGTAGAAGGTAACTGTGAACCACAATGTACTATCCATAATCTTCCTCTGCAAAGACAATTATTTGAGGTCCTGTAGAGTTAAAATCCGTGATATGCCATACTACTGAAATCTATGAAGTTAAGACAAAGTTTCATTAAAAACCTTGCACTTAATGTTTTAAATTTCTTTAATATGTTACTACAAAATTTCTTTTTAAAACTGTTTTTGTTTCAGTTCTGCTGATGAAAGATCGGGAGACCAACAAATCCAGAGGCTTTGCTTTTGTTACTTTTGAGAATCCCGCTGATGCAAAAGATGCTGCAAGAGACTTGAATGGAAAGGTAGTTTTTCATTTGCACCTCTAAATTTCAGATTTTTCCATTTTTCAAATACATTGCACTGACAACCTTGGCAAATATTCTTCTTGAATGGTTAAATGACATCACAGTAGTTCCATAGTCTCCAAATACACCAACCTTTGATTTCTAAAATATTTCCAAACTTTAAATGACTTACCTTTTTCAAATAATATTTTAAGGAATCACTTCAAGTGTTTGTCTTTCTTAAAGTATATATCATTGGCTTTAAACATGAATGGTACCTTTGGTAGTTTATTTTTTCTTTAAACTTCATTTTCCATTTCTATTAAAAGGGATACAGTGGATTTAGCAAGGTCATTTATTCCATATTTTTAATCAACTACAACATTCTATCACATTTAATCCTTACATTTCAAAAATATTGCAACTCAAACTAATTTCTCCTTTTTCAGTACCTATTAAATTTTAATTTCGTATGCCAGACTATGTCACAGCGATCCAAGCCAACTACTTTGGAAGCTTCATGTTTTTATAGATTCCAAAACAATTAGAAATGAATTAATTCATGGAATGAGTGTGATACTTAAAACACGAAGGAGACTCACCCAATTATAATGGAGAAAAATTACAGACTGGTAATAATAACGGGTGAGGTCTAGACGAAAAGTCAAGGTTTACATTTTATTTGATACCATTTAGAAAATATGTTTATGAACCAAAGGAAAATGAAATTAAAAATATTCAAGCAATCTAATTCTAGTAGTTTTTTAAAAAGAATAATCACAGAAGCCAGTCATCTGAAAAATTCAAAGAAAGTAGCACTGAATTCTAAAATTTTTAAAAATGAGTTGAGAAAAAAATCCTTTGAAATCATATAGAAATCTTTTACATAAATCAAGAAGAGAGATGAATGGTGTGTCAAGTTGGTTGGTTTGATTGGAGTAATAGCTTCATATTTGAATAGGAAAAAAATCACTTTGTTTTTTAAACTACTGAATTTGATAAAATGCTGGAATATTCACATCTTAATTCATAAGCATTTTGAGCAGACATTGACATAGTAAATAGAAATAAATATTTCAGTATATATACTACAAAGTTAATGATAAAAACGAAGATATAATATCTTTAAAGGAAAAATGCAAAGAGCTGAAATGCATGGTAGCAAATCAGCAAAAGCCATATATAAATAAGGTTTCCCTGCCTCCCCACCAAAATGGAATATTGTGCCATATGTTTGTGGTTTGTGGTGTTAGTATATAACTGAGGTCAAGAAAAATGAAGGGAATTTCTTATTTTTGAGCTTGCTTTTTGTAAATTGGTTACATGTAAAATACTACTGAGTCTAGCTATTATCTAATCACAAGTTGTCCAAATATGTAAAATATATTCTGTTTAAAAATTGCAGAATGATTGATTTCAAATATTTGATCACTGTGATTCCTAATCACTTTTCTGTTTGCAAAGTTCATTTTTGCCTTAAACAGCTCTGTGAAGTGGATGATGAAAGAAACTGTGGACCAGAGAGGTTAATTGACTTACCTAAGTTTGTATGCAGCTAGTAAGTGCCTTAGTGGGGTTGAAAATGTGGGTTTACTCACTTGGTATCTAACATTGTTTTCTGCTACCTAACTCCTCTCAAATTAGGAAGCAGAAGGTGGCTGTCAGTCAGGGAATTCTTAAAGCTAGCATAAGAACATGAAACAGGTATTTTAGAAGGTTACTCATGGGTTTTGTAAAATTTTCCAGTATTGGCAATACTTATTAGATGTCAATTTAATGCTGTCTTTGAAAGGAAAATATCTCTTATCAAAGAAAATTGAGCAATTAAGTAACATTTAAAAACAAATCTGAAGAAGTGAGGTTTTTTTAACTAAAGTTCATTTTAACATTTGATAAAATAATTGTTCCTTTTAGTCCTTAGATGGAAAATCAATTAAGGTGGAACAAGCCAACAAACCATCATTTGAAAGAGGTGGTAGGCGGGGCCCACCCCCTCCAAGAAGCAGAGGTCCTCCAAGAGGTCTTAGACATGGAAGAGGTAGAAGTGGTGGAGCATGGGGCCCCCCT
>NW_023494527.1:0-20448 GCF_011100635.1 Trichosurus vulpecula | reverse complement strand
TTATAATATCTTGATTTCTCATAATGCCACTAGCTTCCACTTGCTCCAATCTAATTTTTAAGGTAGTATTTTCTTCAGGTCTTTTTGTTGGGGTCCGTCACGCCCCCCAACACCCAGGCCTTTGTCCAACAAAGGCCTGATCTCTCAGACAATTAATGAGGCAGGAGCTGAGTTGGTTAGTAACTCCAATTTATTCAGGTTAGAAGCAAACTTTTATATCTTTAGTTACGTAGGCATTAGGGCCGCCCTGGTTCCGCCTACTCTCCTCCCCTTCTCTTCCCGAGCTAACCCGAAGTTCCCTGCAGTCAGGCAGTCCAGACAAAGACCTGGAATTGCTACATAGGTAACAAAGGCGAGACCCTCCCTCCTGGCCCCATCCTGTTCCTCCCATATCGCAGAGCCCCGAGTTTACCTCGGCAGGCCCTGGACGCAGAGGTCCGAAGAGGGCAGGGGTTGGCTCTAAATCACCCGGTTACAACTCCCCCTTTTTGTTTTTGCGCCAAGAGTCAAAGCATACTGAATCAATGGCTGTATACAGGGCCCCAAGTCACATCCTCAGCACTAAAGGAATGCAACAATATAGCAAAAAGGGCAAGGACTCCCCCAATGGCCACAGTCTCTAAAACATGAGTATGCCAATTGGGGGTTAAAAACATCTTAATATGACTCAGAAAGTCATCTATAACACTGTCAGGTGTTAAGTTCTCAGGTGCTGCTTGTTCTTCCTCAGTGCCCAATTGCAACAACTGGGTAATTTCTGCAGTAATGTTCTGATTATGAACTAAGGCTTAAACATAGAATTCTTTATCCTAAGGAGACAAGGTAAACAAAAACTTATTATGACCAAACAAAGAACATAAAGTACTGTATGGAAAATAGTCAAGAATACATTACGAAATGTGAATATTTTGAAAATATCAATAATTTTTTGAAACTATCAATAATCAATAATTGCTTTGCCAAAGTATCAATGATCAATAATTGTTCTGCTACTTCAATATTCCACTCAATCACTATTCCACTCAGTTCCCCACTTTTGTTTTTTGCAGACACCTCACCAATATAGGTACATCTGAATTTTTTTCTTCTTTAACTATCCCCTTGTAAGTAAACATGGGAAGGTTTGATGGACGCATTGACAAATCAAAGAGGGCAGTTCCCTTTGTGAATATAGATACATAGACTCAAAAAAGAAATGAAAATGTTATTGTCTCTTTAAGATTCAAAAAGTTCTTTTCATAGGCAGCTGTCTCGCAGAGGGCATCGTTAAGGAAATCTTCTGGTTCTTGGTATCTGTTCCAGTCATCTCCAGCACAGAGGCTTCATCTTCTTCTCTTCTTGCAGGAACCAGTTTTCTGTCCATTCTCCTACAAGGGTAATCTTAACACAATTTTAAGTTACCATTTCTAATCCTTACAACCCTGATCATTTTACAAATTGAAAATTGGAACCTTGACCAATTGTTCTGTTTAAGGAATTCACATCGTATCTCAGTTTCTTATATTCTACATTCACTCATTATTAATTTCCTCACCAGGAGGATGATATCTCACTTAAGGAATTTACAGGCTTCAGCACATACATAAAAACATTAAATTATCACAGTACACACAATGTAATAAACTTTGGTCATGCCATATTTTTTGATGGTATTTACAGGATAATACACAAACCTGTCTTATTTTAACATTACTAATTGTAACAAACCTTTAGACAAGCTTGATATTAACTAAATAGAAAAATAATATTCTCACAAGCCCTTGACCTAATCGTCTCCATACCATTACCAAGAAAAAATCTAACTTACGCCTATACAAAAACACTGCTCCCAGTCCGATGTTATCTAAGATGTTCCATAATTAATATAAATAGATTTTCACTGTACTTACAAAAACTTCTGATTATAGAAATTTGTCACCAAGAGAGTAGGGACTTAGAATAAGGGGACCATATTTTCCCCAGCTTCCTGTCAACTCCAGGCAGAGGCTGTGTCAAACTGCAAGCTGCATTGAGTCAGGTTTAGTCTGCCAGGTTTCAATTAAGGCATCAGGTCAAAAGGGCCCCACCTCAGCACAGTCTGAACAGTTGCCCTCTCAACTCTGCCAAGAAATCATACCTTGCAGCTCACGCTTGCCCTCCGACAGGGCTGCTGGCATCTTGGGTCAGCCTTCCTTGATACTAATACCTGGAGTTAGACTCAGAAAAACAATCAGTTGACAGTCCCATTTAGTCTTTGAATGGCAAGATTGAATGACTATAATCTCACATTGCTTCAGGAACATCCTTAAAGCTAGCTCGAAATACCTTGCATGCATTTTCCTCCCTTGTTCATAAAATCTTCCCATTAAGATCATAAGTTACTGCTCTAACACATTTGCATCAGTTTCTCTTCTATTTTTCTATTCTTCTCTAATTATGCCTGATCTGAAAGAATTGAACCATTTAACTTTATCTTTATGTTTTAGACGATGGGATGAATTCAAATCCCCATTTAACCTTTCACATCAATACAAAAATATTCTACAACTTCTCTCCTAAAGAGACTTACATAGAAATTCTTTTTCCTAAACTGAAGATGTCTCTGATTTAGTTCCAGTGATTAATTACACTATTTGTATTAATACCTAATTGCTCTTATATCACTTTAAAACATCTACGGACTCTATCTCACATGGATACAATGTAACTACAAATCCCAGCCTTAGTCTATGGGATAATGATTCAACCTTACATTTGTAAACAATATTGTCTCGTAAAACTTCTTTTCCCTTTTGCCCAAATTATTCCCACTAGTACTTTAGAAGCCATATTGTCTTTCATTTGGCTATACAAGAGTACCAATGTAACCAGTCTTTTGACTAAAACCAGATTTCACGTATTTGCATTTATCCAATTTTCTATTTTTCCCCATAAAACCAACTTCTTTCACAATGCTAACAGATTCCGGCAGATAGCTTCCCTTTTGTCACTACTAGCCTATTTCTGATTACAGAGATTTGCCATAAAAAAGCACCGTATCATCTCACCCCGAGAGTGGGTTCTTTTCCATCAGATGGCAAGCTTTACTAACGAAAAGTACCAAACCAATCCCATCTCAAATCTAATCTTGTCTGCTGACTTTAAGAAGCCAATTTTGGGGGCTTCTGACCTGTACTATTCTTTTCTTCAGTAAAAACTCTTTCTTCTTATCTAAACTAAGGTGGGGTGGAGTAAGGAATGTACCAACTTCCTCCTTACTCAAAAATGTAACCACCCTCCCCCAAGACTTCTAGAGATAAGTATTGATTCCCCAAGTATAAGGATCTCACCCAGAACTTGGAAAACTCACAGAAAACTGCAACCAATTAGCTTAAAGGTGGAAATTGAGCAGGCCTTCTGAAAATCATACAAAAAGATTTTACAAAGCATTTTTCTAAAGTATTTTCCCTTCTTTAAAACAGTTTAAAATTTTTTCCTGATGTTAAAAGGAATACTCACTAAACCTTTCTGATGAGAATTACTTAGAAGGTTTTAGAATGAAAGACATCTATCTCCTTCTCTTTCCTTAAAGCAAATTAACCCTTAAACACTGGAATTCATTAACTAAGTTAGTGGAAAATGTCCTCATTCTCAAATATTGCACAGAATTCCTAGACATTACAAAGTTCCCTGGTCAAAAGGTGTTATAATGTAGAGGACACTTAATTTCTATAATTACATACCCAATTAAATTTACTTTTATCACAGTGACAAAGTTTAGCAGGACTTAAAAATTTTTCATAGGGATTCCTTTACACAGAAAACTTTACACAAGATTGGTAAGAATTCATGACTAGACGGTTAACAACCTCAATTTCATAATTAAGTACAATTCTTAATCTAACAATATCCAGATTATAAGAGGAATTATTTTTCTAACAGCATAGGTAATGCGTGTTAACCAATTTGCATAATATAACAAATTTAGAAATATAAGTACACCACAAGCAATTATCATGTATTTAAAAACTTGAAACAGAATCTAATTAATTACCAAACTAGCGACCATAACTGAGCTGTATAAGCAAATCAAATCTGATTCATAACTGTTAGTGGTAACATTTTAATTTCTAAGGCCCAATACTTAGCATTGTAAAAGAAAAGATTACTGTTTATAAAACCACATTTTAACAGTTCACAATGTATCCTGAATTGACAGAAATTACAAGAGGACCCAACAAGGCCTTTGTATAAATAGTTGGTTTATAGCAAAAACAATTTCAACTGAACTCCCAGACAAAACTTGGAAGTTATAATTTCTTAGGTTACAGCAATTGTCCAACTTCTTAACCTAATGCAACTCTAACAAAAATTTTATATTATGGAAATGTAATGATACCCTAAACATTATTATGTATGTAAAAATTGAACTACTCATTTCAGTCTAAGTAAATACATTTCTGAACCAAATATGACAGTTTAAAATTATCAAATTGTCATCACATCCTTTAAAAGCACCCAATTCACATATATCAAACTCAGATTAAAATCACATAATGATCTTCTCAAATTACACAATCTAAGAGGAATTTTAGAAACACAATATAAATTTAGAAATACAGAAACAATAAATTTCAAATGACATCAATTGCATTTCCAGATTATCACATATAAGAATTCTTGATCCTATTACTTCTGGTATTTCTATATTAATACATTAATATATAAATACATGCATCACATATATTGATACATTAATATCTTAAATACACTTTATTTATTTAGCTGTATACTCTTCAGCACCCACTACCTCTGGTCCAAGTATTAAGAATATTTGCCTGGACATGAATAAACTTATATAAGTATAGAAAAACTTTATTTCATATCATTATCTGCTTTTATGAACCATGCAGGTTTGAATTCAGTACCCTGTTTTCTCCAAACTTCATCTTATGCATTCCAATCCCTGACTCTAATACTTCACTTTTTGGAATTAACAAAAGGCCTAAAGAATTTGAAAAAGGTGAGCCATTTCCTTTCAAGAAAAAGGAGCAAGCTTAAACAATTTTAGTTTCCCCTCCCTCCTGTCTACCTCAGCATGAGAGGAGGGGGATCCTTTTCACTTGCTGAGGAGGACTGACAAAGGTGAGTTAAAGAGGAGCTCAAGATTATCCATAATAAAGATCTCAGCCACAGGTAAATAACTGTGGGCCGAGAAGTCCCTTTGAGAACAAAATAGCTTGTCTATGTTAATTTGCAGGCAGGGAGTTTCCTCAACCAATAGTAAGATTTCATATTTTTAATACAGTCATACCTTACATAGACAAAGCTTAATGATTATACAAATCAACATCTTTCTTATAGTAAACACCCAGAGATTCAATAAAACCTTTCCTCACTAACTACAGGTTACAAGTTTCTTTTAGCTTCAGCTCCTAATTAACACACCCAGTCTTCTATGGTGGTGTGGGGGGGGAGGGGGTGCCCCAGGGCACATAGGCCCAGAGCCACGTGGACTCAGCTGCAGTTTTCTACTCCCCCCACACACCTAAATTCCTTTATACAAGTTTCTCTCTCTCTCTTTCCCAACTTTTACTTTAACTTTTAGCCTCTACATTCCAATTTTTAATCTTTCTTTCCTAATCTTGACCCAAACTACCTCAAACATTTAAAGTAAATAATAAATTATATACTCACCCAGCTTTTCCTTTCCCCAGCTGGCTTTCTTTTCACCTTAAAACTTAAATAATAAAATAACCAACAACTTAAAACTTTTTTGGAAGTGAGAACTTTGAACTTGCCAGTCAACGGTGAGTGGGACTGTGGGAAAAAAAAATCCAGTGGTACCATGTCCCTTTTTCCTTGTACTGGGAAACTCAGAGTGCCTCTTTTTCAGATCTAAGCATTATCCCAATTTGTCTTAGTGCCAAATAGGATAAGAAATTCTGACTTTATCTTAAACATCAAAACAGGAGCAACACATTTCATTTAAATTTCAGGGAAAAGTTCCCTGCCTTCTTTCTTATCTCTTTTCACACTCCAAATTGGCCAGATTTGGAAATGAATGGAGAAAGAAAGAGCATTATATCTGACAATGTTCCAAAAGTTTTTTCAACACCTCTAATCATGTTGTAAAAAGAAAAAATCATTAAACAAGAAGACATTTTTCTCTCTCTTTCTCTATCCCCCACCCTCCCGCTCCTCTGAAGAGACTGCATTCACGGAGTGAGAGGAGAAAGTGGAGATTATAGGGTGTCAGATTACACACTCACACAGACAGGCAGATACAGAACACAGACACAAAGACAAAAAACACAGAGAGGATTTTTTGAATCCTATACACAAAGTGCTTGGCCCTCTGATGTAACAGAGGCCAGGTGCCATGCTTTACTGGGGTCATGGAGACCCTGCTTTTAAGATGATCTGGGCCAGATCCCCAGTTGGTCTCTTCCAGTTGTATAAGACACATCTTTCTCTTACTAGCTTCTTCAGAACTTTCACATAATGTATGGTATGTTCCCAAATGCATGGATGGGATTTATATTGAGGAGTTGGGGGAGGGGCTGTGTAGCCAGAATGGACTTTGTTTTCTTTGAATGACTCAGCTCGCCAAGTTGAGCTTGCCTGGACGCTGGGGCTTGCTCTTCCGGGGCAGGACCAGAGATTCCTGTGTGATGATTCGCTGGCTGAGGGGAGGTGTGTTAATGTGCTCTACGCTGGGGGAGGGGCCAAGTCAAGAACCAATCAGCCCTGGGCATTCAGGCGGCACTTGATGATGTCAAAAACTCTATAAGAGGGGAGAGGACAGCTTGAAGATCCTCCTTTCCTTTTCCCTTTGGAGCCAGAGACAGCTACAGCCGAAGCTGAGCTGCCGGTAGCAGAGCTGACTAGAGGCTAGTGGGTAATCTTCTTACCGTAGAGGGGAAGCATGTATACGATTTTGCCTTATACCATCTCGTTTCTCTGTGGCCTTCTGATTACCCTTGTAAGGCAGACTTATTGGGCCTGGAAGCTTTTGATGAAAATATGAAAATGGGGACGCTGGTTTGTAGGCTTGTTATTGTGGAGTGTAAATACATGCTTTAGTTCTCCTGCCTTCTGCCTAGAGAATTCCTTATATCCTGTGGTTCCGGACCTTTTAGGCACATATGAGATTCTCTTTGAAATCATAAATTCTGCCTTCCTAATATATTTGGTGACGAGGTGGATGGGATCGCTAGATATAAGATCTCTGTTCAGAAGCAGAAGAACTTCAGAGGAAGAGATGAATATCCCAGGGTGGGAGGATCCTTTTTATTCCTCCTTAGCAAAGGAATTGGCTAAAAAAGCCGGACCCTGTGAAAATTGGGAACCAAGGCTACAGAGAGGAGATCCTAAGGATTTGGAAAGGTGTTTACAAGAGGTTGGGATTCAGTCAGGGGCATCACTATCTAGGCAAAGCTGGATAGTGTTATCAGCCTACCGGCTAGTATATGAAAGATTGAGATTAAGTGAAAGAGATGGGGGCACTCCTACCCCACAGCAAGAAGGGGAATCTCAGATAGCAGGAGAACAAATTGCTGCTCAAGAACCCACTGACTCAGATGAGAACTTTTCTATTAATGTGGCTAGGAGCAACAGGAGGCCAGATAAGCCAAGAGTGCATCCCAACACAGCCCAGACCAAGCCTGACTGCCTGCTTTGTCCTTGCCATGTAGGCAGGGGAAGCGAGTGGGGGGAAAATGAGACAATGTTAGGGGCTGAGAGAGAAAATGCTACTAGGGTTCAGGACATCCCTCCTACAGAGAATAGGAGATGGTTAAATACTCAGACAAGCGTTCGTCCCGTAGAGAGGAGGAGGACAAAAACCCGAGGTGGCAATTTGGTTACGAGGGAATTTCAGGAAGATTTCTCACCACAAGAGGTCACAGATATTTTGAGTAGATTCAGCCAAAGAGTAGGAGAACCATTAATATCTTGGATGGTAAGGCTCAGTGATCAAGGGGCCGGTGGAATATTAGTAGATAAGAGGGACTGTATGAGATTCATAGGTATCAGTCACGATCCTCTAGTTCAGCAAGCTTTTAGGGAACATCATCAGCAAGGAGATGATGCTAGCAGGACTACTCTGTTGGCATTAGCTGCTGCGGGATGCAATAAGAGATATACTAATGATTCTATGTGGCCCACTGAGCACAGACCCTGGTATTCACTTAAAGATTGTATCATGAGACTAAAGGAGGAGGTAATGAAGACTGCTATTATGACAGGAACTGAAGACAAATATTACAATGATCCTATAGGAATCCCTCATAGGAATTTAATAATTAGGAAAGCTCCTCCTGCTTATAAACAACTAATTTTGAATCTGTTACTTGGGGAAGTAGGGAGCCATCTTACAGAGGTGATAAATAAGATTTTACACTTACACGACTTAGAAGACTGGGGAAGGGAAAGATCTCCTCGAGACAGAAGGGTGAACAGCCAGCAAACTTGGCGCCAAAATGGAGTGACAAGAAAAGAAATGTTCACTGCTCTATTGAGAGCAGGGGTAGGTTTTGAAATGATAGATGGCCTTCCAACCAATGAATTGTACAAGATGTACCGAGATAAAGGACTCGATAACAGGAGAGATAGGGAAATCAGAACTGCTCCTGCAAATGCTACAGATGGTGAACCTTCATACCAGAATTTCAAATGATGAAAGTGAAGGCCTGAGATCTTGAAGGAACAATTGCTGTTCCTATATTCTTTCAATACGTTACAGAGAAATGAACAGGTTTAAAAGATGCTGTGTGACAGAGCTGTCCTTTATTCTTTTATTCACCCACTGATGTGGAAGCCATCAATATATACTTAGTATCAATTGGTTTGCAGGGAGGTGGTGCACTGTGCAGATTCTTGCTCATTTTTCTCCTTGGAAAAAGGGAGATAATCACAGCGCCTACAACTTCAAATAGCACCCTTATTCCAAAATATATTTGTAAAGCATTTTGATACTCCACTTCTCATGGTCATCACTGTAAGTCTGATTTCATAAATGCTTTTCACAACTGACTCCCATTAGAAACAAAAGGATGCAATGCCTGTCAGATGACAAGGGTGCCATGAGACAAGTCTCCATTCCTACTCTGATGTCGAGGTGATGATTTGAGTTCCTCAACTTCATACCATATCCGAATTGATATGCAGTCTTCTGCACACTAACCGCATGTTGAAATGAAACACAGAAACACAGAGACAAGCAGAGCACAGAAAAATCTGCCCCTAAATGCTGTGTTTTGGATCAAAACAAAGTGCTCAAATCCCCTATAATGCTTTAGAAAAGAGACTCAGCAACGCAGAGCTGCTAATTATGGCATCATGGAACACTTAAGATGTCATAAATCTAAATAGCCAGTGTAACATGTGGAGGTTGGGGAACAAAAGGGAAGTAGCTGGGAGAGATCATTGCTGAAGAGAAAAGGAAGGAGGTAGGATGTAGCTTTTAGATTGAGCAGTGGCAGTTTGACAGCGTGTGCCATGTTCTGTTCTCCACGGCTTTTCTGGGGTTCATTGAATCCTGCAGTGCTCTGCTGCAAATTATGTGTCTCATTTTCACAAGGGTGCCCTGAGACTATTCTCCATTCCTACTATGATGTCGAGGTGATGATTTGAGTTCCTCAAATGCATACCATATCCGAATTGATATGCAGTCTTCTGCGCAGTAACCGCATGTTGAAATGAAACACAAAAATAGAGCACAGAAAAATCTGCCCCTAAATGCTGCTGTTTGGATCAATGGAAAATGGTCAAATCCCCTATCAGGCTTCAGGAAAGAGACTCAGCCATGCAAAGCTGCTCATTATAACATCATGGAACACTTAATATGTCATAATTATTTTTTTCTTTTTTTTAAAATTTATTTATTTAGTTTTCAGCATTGATTTTCACAAGAGTTTGAATTACAAAATTTCTCCCCATTTCTACCCTGCCCCCCACTCCAAGATGGTGTATATTCAGGTTGCCCTGTTCCCCAATCAGCGCTCCCCTCTCTCACCCCACTCCCTTCCAATCCCCATTTCCCTTCCTTTCTTGTAGGGCAAGATAAATTTCTACGCCCCATTGCCTGTGTATCTTATTTTCTAGTTCCATGCAAAAACATTTCTGTTTGTTTTTTGAACATTTGTTTTTAAAACTTTGAGTTCCTTTTACTCCTAAATCATGAACCCATTTTGACTTTATTTTGGTATATGGTGTAAGATATTGGTCTATGCCCAGTTTTTGCCCTACCATTTTCCAATTTTCCCAACAGTTTTTGTGAAATAGTGAATTATTAGCCCAGAAACTGGCTTCTTTGGGTTTATCAAAGAGTAGATTGCTAAACTTGTTGATTTCACCTGCTTGTGTACCTATCCTATTCCACTGATCCACACCCCTGTTTCTTAACCAGTACCAGGCAGTTTTGATGACTGCTGCTGTGTAGTACAGTTTAATATCTGGTGTGGCTAAACCACCATCTCTAGCATGTCTTTTCATTAACATCCTAGATACTCTAGACCTCTTGTTTTTCCAAATGAATTTTGTTATTATTTTGTCCAGCTCAGTAAAAAAATTTTTTGGTAGTTCGATTGGTATGGCACTGAATAGATAGATTAATTTAGGTAGAATTGTCATTTTTATTATATTAGCTCGGCCTAACCATGAGCAACTGATATTTCTCCATTTATTTAGATCTGATTTTATTCGCGTGAAAAGTGTTTCATAGTTATGTTCATATAGGCCTTGGGTTTGTCTTGGCAAATAGATTCCCAAATATTTTATAGTGCCTTCAGTAACTTTGAATGGAATTTCTCTTTCTATCTCTTGCTGTTGGGCTTTGTCAGTAATGTATAGGAATGCTGAGGATTTATGTGGGTTTATTTTATATCCTGCAACTTTGCTAAAGTTGTTTATTATTTCAAGTAGTTTTTTACTTGATTCTCCAGGATTCTCTAGATAAATCATCATATCATCTGCAAAAAGTGATAATTTAGTTTCTTCTTTTCCTATTCTAATTCCTTCAATTTCTTTTTCTTCTCTTATTGCTACAGCTAATGCTTCCAGTACTACTCTAAGTAATTTGGGAAAGCAAGGAATAGTTTACTTATCAGATTTGTGGAAAAGTAAAGAATTCATGACCCAACAAGAGATAGAGAGCATTACAAAATGCAAAATGGATAATTTTGATTATGTCAAATTGAAATGTTTTTGTACAAAAAAAGCCAATGCAACAAGAATTAGGAGGGAAGCAGAAAATTGGGAGAAAATCTTTGCAACTAGTATCTCTGATAAAGGCCTCATCTCTAAAATATACAGGGAGCTAAGCCAAATATATAGGAATACAAGCCATTCCCCAATTGAGAAATGGTCAAAGGATATGAACAGGCTGTTTTCAGAGGAAGAAATTAAAGCTATCTACAGGCATATGGAAAAATGCTCTGGATCGCTGCTGATTAGAGAAATGCAAATCAAAACAACTCTTAGATACCACATCTCTCCTGTCAGATTGGCTAAAATAACAAATCAGGAGAATGATAAATGCTGGAAAGGATGTGGGGAAATTGGAACATTGTTGCATTGCTGGTGGAGTTGCGAGCTGATCCAGCCATTTTGGAGGGCGGTGTGGAACTATGCCCAAAGGGCTATAGAAATGTTCATACCCTTTGACCCAGTAATACCACTTCTAGGGTTGTATCCCAAAGAAATCACGCAAGCGGGAAAAGGACCCATATGTACAAGAATATTTATAGCAGCTCTCTTTGTGGTAGCCAAGAATTGGAAAGCAAAGGGATGCCCATCAATTGGGGAATGGCTGAACAAGCTGTGGTATATGAAGGTGATGGAATACTATTGTGCCATAAGAAATGGGGATGATGCAGACTTCATAACAACCTGGAAAAACCTACACGACATAATGCTGAGTGAGCGGAGCAGAGCCAGGAGAACGTTGTGCACAGCCACAGATATGTGGATTCCGTGAGGACCAACCCTGACATACTGCGCTTCTCTCAGCAACCTAAAGGGGCAAGGACAACTCCAGGGGACTCACGATGGAGAATGCTATCTTCATTCAGAGAAAGAACTGAGAAGTTTGAATACAGACTGAGGTACACTACATGCTCGCCTTTTCTGCTTCTCTTTTGTTTTTGGTTTTGGGGTTTTTTTTTTTTGTTTGTTTTTGTTTTTTGGTTCTGTTTCTTCTTTCTCATGATTCATTCCATTGGTCAAAATTCTTCTCCACGACTTGACTAGAGCATAAATTAATTCAATGCGAAGTTATACATGACAGTTATATGAGACTTCATGCCGTCTTGGGGAGGGAGGGGGGAGGGAGGGGAGAAAAACTGGAACTCAAAACTATGTAGAACCGTGTGTGGTAAACTAAAAATAAATAAAGGAAAAAAAATGGAAAAAAAAAAAAAACTTTGAGTTCCAAATTCTCTCCCCTCTTCTCTTCCCACCCACCCTCCCTAAGAAGTCCAGCAATTCAACATAGGCCACATGTGTATCATTATGTATAACCCTTCCACAATACTTATGCTGTGAAAGACTAACTATATTTTGCTCCTTCCCAACCCATCCCCCTTTACTGAATTTTCTCCCTTGACGCTGTCCCCTTTCAAAAGTGTTTGTTTTTGACTACCTCTACCCCTATCTGCCCTCCCCTCCATCATCCCCCCCCATTTTTTTCTTCTTCCCTCTTCTTTCCTGTGGGGTAAGATTCCCAATTGGGTATGTATGGTATTCCTTCCTTAGGCCAAATCTGATGAGAGCAATGTTCACTCATTCCCCACTCATCTGCCCTCTCCCCTCCTCTCACAGAACTGCTTCCTCTTGCCACCTTTATGGGAGATAATCCATCCCATTCTATCTCTCCTTATCTCCCTCTCTCAGTATGTTCCTCTCTCAACCCTTAATTTGATTTTATTTCTTTTAGATATCTTCCCTTCATCTTCAACTCACCCTGTGTCCTCTCTCTCTCTCTCTCTCTCTCTCTCTCTCTCTCTCTCTCTCTCTCTCTCTCTCTCTCTCTATATATATATATATATATATATATATATATATATATATATATATATATATATATATATATATATATATATATATATATATATGGTGATTATGGTATCATGGACAACTTATGATGTCATTATTCTAAATCACAAGGGTAACATGTGGAGGTGGAGGTAACAACAAGAAAGATTCTGTGAGAGATCATTCATAAAGAGGAAAGCATTAAGGTAAGATATGGTGTTGGTTTCAACAGTGGCAGCTTTAAAGAATGTAGAATATTATGTTCTAGATGGGTTTTTTGTGGATCATTGAATCTTGGAGTTCTGTGCTGTCGATTACTATGTGGCATTATGTCAGTAAGGCAAGATCCATCATCTGGACTGCGACCATGAATCTGCCTGTATCATTCACAATCGTAGAATATGGGCAAGATTTTTAAGTACTGGTTGGCATCTCAAAGATAGTGCCCCGATTTCTCTTCCCAGTTTTTTTCCGGAGGCCTATTGCATGGGTGGCAGAGATCTTCAATAATATTATTACCACAGGCAGAGGGGTTTGCTTTGCAATTGATGTATTGTGGATAAGGAGCTTAGGATTTTCCGACATGAGTAATGTTGCTAAATACTGCTGTGTTGAAAAGTTATAACATTGTCCGGCTTATGATTTTTTCATAATTCTGTGTGAATTTTCTCATTAGCCATGTCTTTTCCATGATATTTCAATGTGTATTAAATTGTTGGAGCACTAACCGACAATTTGATAAAGTGGCACAAGACCAGCTGATCCTACAGATGAACTCCTAGAAGCTACACGTTGCCAGTGCAATTTTTAATTTATAAAACTGGGGTCCCTAGAACTGCAGACAACAATTTCATATGATGCAAACTGAATAAGTTTAAACGATGCTGTGTGCCAGAGATGCTATTTATACTCTCATTGTTCACATGCTGATGTGGATCCCATGAATGTGTACTTACTCTCAATCCATTTTCAGGGAGTTGGTGGATTGTGGTTATTATTTTTCATTATCCTCCTTGGAAACAGGGAGATAATCAAAGCGCCTACATCTTAAAGTACCTGTATTATTGAAAAAATATACTTGTAAAGCATTATGAAAACCGCAAAGCATCATACAACTCAGAGCTATTTTTTCATGATAAATATTATTATTATTATTAATTATATGATTATCGAAACGTGCACCACTTGCAAAGAAAAGGATGCAATGCTATTTAGATGACATGGGGGCCATGAAAGTATACTCTGTATATACAGTAATTTCCATCTGATGATTTGTGTTCTTTAAATACATATACTATCCTATATTAATATTTAATCTTTTCTGGAAAAATCGCAGGTTGAACTGAAACACACACGTGCACGCACACACACACACATGCGTGCGCGCACACACACACACACACACACACACAAACACACACAAACTCTGCCACCAAATGCTGCGATTTCGATCAAAGGAAACAGGTCAAATCCCATATAATGCCTCAGAAAAGAGACTCAGGCAGGAAAAGCTGCTCATTATGGCATCATGGAACACTTACACTGTCATAATTCTAAAGTGCCAGGGTAACATATGGAGGTTGGGGTGGGGGAAAGGGAAGTAGCTGGGAGAGATCATTGCAGAAGAGGAAAGCAAGGAGGTAGGATGTGGATTTTAGTTTGAACAGTGGTAGTTTTCTCCCTGTGCAATGTTATGTACTTTTCTAGGGATCATTGAATCCTGCAGCGCTCTGCTGTAAATTATTGTGTCTCGTTTTGTCACGGAGATATTTAAACAAGGACTGCGAATGCGCACATGGTTTTATGATTCAGAATTGGAAAGCATGACAAACTCTTCTCGGAACAGGCAGGGGAAATAGAACATTTCTTTGGGCAGGAAAGAATCAAATCCAAGATCCGGAAAATTCTCTCAGTTATAGCAGTAATTATCATGAAAAAGCAGCAATCCCTAGTCAAGGTATTCACAAGGAGATTAAAACACAATGTTAGACCACAGATCCAAGATGTCTCCGAAGCTTCCCCACTGACCAACCCCTAGGGACCTTCCTTAAAGAAGCACTCACAAATATTTAAATACAGGATGACCTCCTTAAAATATGTGCCTTCGTCTCTCACCAGTCTCCATGGGAGGCCTATTGTACAGGTGCAAACATCAAAAATGACATTAGAAGCACCGGTAGAAAGGTTGGGTTTGAAATTGTTGTCTTTCAGGTTACTGTGTGAGGGTTTACTGACATGATGGAGGTTGTAAATGCTGCTACATTGTGATGTGTTAACGTTGTCCTCCGTAGCAAATGCTTTAACATTTTGTAGTAATTTTCTCATTAGGAATCTCTTTTCCTAGATCTGTATATGTGTATTAAATTCTGAGAACATTCATTGACCTTTCGATCCACTGGCACAGGACCACCTTATCCTCAAGAGGATCTTCCAAAAGCCAGACTTTACCGACCACAGTTTTAAATGATGCACGTGAGGGTGCCAGATCTTGAGGGAACAATTGCTGATCCTATATAGCTTCAATACATTACTAAGAACTGAACAGGTTGAAAAGATGCTGTGTGCCAGGGATGTCGTTTATTCTTTTCTTCACATGCTGGTGTGGAATATATCAATGTATATTTGGTATCAATCGGTTTGCAGGGACTTGGTGGATTGTGGAAGTTATTGTTCATTTTCCTCCTTGGAAATAGGCAGAGAATCAAAGCGCCTACATATTTTTATTCAAAACTATATTTGAAAAGCAGTTTCACAATCTCAAAGCATCATCCAAATAAGCCATATACTTCTCATGGTCGGCATTGTTGGAATGATTTAATATATGCTTTTCACAACTGGCTCCCATTAGAAACAAAAGGATGCAATGCTTGTCGGATGGCAAGGGTGCCATGAGACTATTCTCCATTCATACTCTAATGTCGATGTGATGATTTGAGTTCCTCAACTGCATACGATATCCGAATTGATATCTAGTCTTCTGGGCACTAACCGCATGTTGACATGAAGCACACACACACAAACACAAACACAGCAGAAAAAATCTGCCCCTAAATGCTGCTGTCTGATTCAAAGGAAAATGGTCAAATCCCATGTAACGCTTTAGAAAATAGACTCAGCCAGCAAAAGCTGCTCATTATGGTATCATGGAACACTTACGATGTCATAATTCTAAATTGCCAGGGCAACATGTGGAGGTGTGGGGAAACAAAAGGGAAGTAGCTGGGAGAGATCATTGCTGGAGACGAAAGCATGGAGGTAGGAAATGGCTTTTAGATTGAACAGTGGCAGTTTGACAGCGTGTGCGATGTTGTGTTCTACACGGCTTTTCTGGCGATCATTGAATCCTGCAGTGCCCTGGTGCAAATTACTGTATCTTAATTAGTCATGGAGAGATGTAAACAAGGACTATGAAAGCGCACATGATTTTATGGTTCAGAATTGGAAAGCATGAGAAATTCTTCTAGGAACAGGTAGCGGAAATAGAACATTTCTTTGGGCAGGAATGAATTGAATGCCAGAAGCTGAAAATTCTCTCACTTGCAGCAGTAATTATGTGGCAAAAGCAGCAATCCCTAGTGAAGGTATTCACAAGGAGATGAAAACACGGTATTAGCCCACAGATCGAAGTGGTCATCTAAGCTTCCCCACCCAACTACCCCTAGGGCCCCTCCCTAAAGAGGCACTCACCACTCCTAACCGGTTGCCTATCCCTTTCCTCTCCACACTCAGTGGTCTGGTCTGCAACTTTGTAGTATCCACTGTCTCCTGAGAAGTCTCTTTTGCATTTTGGTGGAAGTGACGTTCTTTCTGCTTCTCCTTGTGTTGATTTGCCAATTCGTCCTGTTCTTCCCGATTCAGAAATCTGGCTTCCCAATAGCTGCCATCCGATTGTGTAAGTTCTTTTGAGGGCCCCTGATCTTCATGCCCTATAGGCAAAAGTGTATGGGAAATATGTTTAAGTACAGCATGACCTCCTTAAAATATGTGCCTGACTCTCTTCACAGTCTCTTTCTTTTGATCCAAACAGTAGCATTTAGTGGCAGATTTAACTGTGCTGTGTTTGTGTTTGGGTCTGTGTTTCATTTCGACGTGAGGTTAGTGTACATAAGGCTAAATATCAATTAGGATATCGTGTGTAGTCAAGGAACTCAAATGATCACATCAAAATTAGAGTATGAATGGAGAATACTGTCATGGCACCCTTCTCATCTGACAAGCATTGCATCCTTTTGTTTCTAATGGGAGCCATTTGTGAAAAGCATTTATTCAAGTACACTTACAATGCTGAGCATGAGAAGTGTAGGGCTCATTTGGATGATGCTTTGAGGATGTCAAACTGCTTTACAAATATATTTTTGAATAACAGTGCTATTTGAAATGGTAGGTGCTTTCATTATCTCCCTATTTCCAAGGAGTATAATGAACAGTAATCTCCACAATGCACCAACTCCCTGCAAACCGATTGATACTAAGTATACATTGATGGCTTTCACATCAGCGTGAGAAGAAAAGAATAAACGCTGTCGAACTGCCCCTGTTCAATCTAAAAGCCACATCCTACCTCCTTGCTTTCCTCTTCAGCAATGATCTCTCCCAGCTACTTCCCTTTTGTTACCCCTGATTGGAATAGAAGATTGTGAAAGCTTCCCTATGAATAACTCAGGCGAAGTGATGCTCAAATAGTACAAATTTAGTTAAGATGTGGACCTCACTAGGCCTAAGTTTCGTTTTCCTGCAAATCATATGATTTTGGGGAAATCAGGTGGTATTCCCCTCTCCCCCTCCCCTAGTCTGCTCACAAAACACCATCCTAACATTAAAGTTTCCCTTTAAGGTAATTCTCTAGTTTCTGTGCTGGTATTGGGTAAAACTTATTCCTGGTTAGATTGTGAGGCTACCTGTCCCCCTAAATGGGGACAGAGGTCTAGCCTCTGGGGTGGTAGTTCTTAGAATTGTTTGTACAAGAATATATATCCCCCTGCTTGCCTTCTCCCCCTTGTCTCTCTTCACTACTATCTCTGCCCTGGTAGTTGGAGATGCCAATTCTTGTGAGACTTGATCAAATAAAGTTTCTGTTTTGTTTCTACCTTCAGAAAGCCAAAACACCTCTGTTTCTTATTTGAGTCAGTGGTCTGTTGACCCACACAGTTTTCGGGTCCCGTCCCGGTTTCCCCTCGATTGGGGCGGGGTTCTCATCACCACAGAGCAGGATCCAGAGTACATCAAAAAAGTTTTTTGGGGGTTTCTGGTCTTGGTGTGGGGCTCCTCCCCGTTGAGGAAACATCCCAAAGATAGAGACTCGAACGAACAGACGCTGTGCTAGGCTCCGACATTCCAAAGTGAAAAATAAAAAGCCCGGACTTCCAGGGGGCAGAGCCAAGATGGGTGCTGGAAAGCACAGACTAGCGTGAGCTGATTCCCTCCAGAAACCCATAAAAATGGCTCCGAACCAATTATAGAACTGCAGAACGCACAAAGCAGGAGAGGGAAGCAGGGCTCCAGCCCAGGACAGGCTGGATGGTCTGTGGATGAGGTCTATCTCACGGAGCTGGGAGCTTAGAAGTGGGAGCTGGGAGTGGAGCAGAGCCCATCATGAGCGGCTCGGACCAACCAGACTAGGAGCTGGGGGGAAAGTGCCCTAGCTCCCTGAATCAGTGAGCGGTGGCAGTTACCAGACTTCTCAACCCACAAACACCAAAGATAACAGAGAAGGTTAGTGGGAAAAGCTGCAGGAGTGGAAGGAGTTCCAGGTTCGGGGAGCGGAGGTGGGGCAGCTACAGCTGCTGTTGCTTCTGGCCCCAGGCCCACCGGGTGGGAGGAATGAAGTGGCAGATCAGAGCAGGAGTGCACAGCCTGCTGAAGATCTAAGTCCAGTCTGGGTTGGGGCTTCTTGGGGAAGGAGGAGTCCTGGTGTGGCAGAGCTGGCGCATCCCCCCCAAACGTGGAACATAGAACTCTTTAGTCTACAAGCAGTCATACCCCGCTGAAAAAATCAAGGGTCAAGTTAGCTGGTTGGGAATATGACCAGGCAGTGAAAACACACCCAGATTCAGTCTCAGACTTTGCGTTCTTTCTTTGGTGACAAAGAAGACCAAAACATACAGACAGAAGAAGTTAACAAACTCAAAGAACCTACAACAGAAGCCTCCAAGAAAAACATGAACTGGTCCCAGGCCATGGAGGAGCTCAAAAAGGTTTTGGAAAAGCAAGTTAGAGAAGTAGAGGAAAAATTGGGAAGAGAAATGAGAAGGATGCGAGAAAACCATGAAAAACAAGTCAATGACTTGCTAAAGGAGACCCAAAAAATGCTGAAAAATACACTGAAGAGAACAACACTCTAAAAAATAGACTAACTCAAATGGCAGATAAGCTCCAAAAAGCCAATGAGGAAAATGCCTTGAAAGGCAGAATTAGCCAAATGGAAAAGGAGATCCAACAGACCACTGAGGAAAATACAACCTTAAAAATGATATTGGAGCAAGCGGAAGCTAGTGACTTTATGGGAAATCAAGATATTATAAAACAGAACCAAAGGAATGAAAAAATGGAAGACAATGTGAAATATCTCATTGGTAAAACCATTGACCTGGAAAATAGATCCAGGAGAGATAATTTAAAAATTATTGGACTACCTGAAAGCCATGATCAAAACAAGAGCCTAGATGTCATCTTTCAAGAAATTATCAAGGAGAACTGCCCTGACATTGTAGAGCCACAGGGCAAAATAGAAATCGAAAGAATCCACAGCTTGCCTCCTCAAAAAGATCCCAAAAAGAAATCTCCTGGGAATGTTGTCACCAAATGCCAGAGCTCCCAGATCAAGGAGAAAATCCTGCAAGCAGCCAGAAAGAAACAATTTGAGTATTGTGGAAACCCAATCAGAATAACCCAAGATCTGGCAGCTTCTACATTAAGAGATCAAAGGGCTTGGAATATGATATTCTGGAGGTCAATGGAGCTAGGATTAAAACCTGGAATCACCTACCCAGCAAAACTGAGTATCATGCTCCAGGGCAAAACATGGATTTTCAATAAAATAGAGAACTTTCAACCTTTCTCAGTGAAAAGACCAGAACTGAATTGAAAATTTGACTTTCAAACACAAGAATCAAGAGAAACATGAAAAGGTAAACAAGAAAGAGAAATCATAAGGGACTTACTAAAGTCGAACTGTTTTGTTTTGTTTACATTCCTACATAGAAAGATGATGTGCATGATTCATGAGACCTCAATATTATATTAGCTGAAAGGAATATGCACATATATATATGTTTGTGTATATACATATATATATATAAGTGAATGTGCATGTACATATATATATATGTATGTGTATATATATATATATATATATAAAGAGAGAGAGAGAGAGAGAGAGAGAGACAGAGAGACAGAGAGACAGAGACAGAGATAGAGAGAGAGAGAGAGAAAGTGGACACAGTTGAAGATGTTGGG
>NW_023494526.1:137839-197634 GCF_011100635.1 Trichosurus vulpecula | reverse complement strand
GACAGTCACTGTGTTATACCAAGAGCAAATGAGACACACCACAGAGTATAAATTTTAAATGGAGAAATTATTAGCCAACGACCATTCGGGGTTCAACCCAAATCAGAATGGCCTTGAGTTGGGGTGAAGAAGTAGTATTTATACAGAAAAACAGGGTGCAGTGGTTAATTCTCTCTTGAAATTTATGGGCCAGGTCGCAGGGTGGTCTGGGGGAACAGGAACAAAGGTCCTGACAGATCAAAAGATTCTGACAGGTTCTCTTTAAGTGAGATAATCTTATCTATTGACATTCCTTGGTGGAGTCAGGGAGCCCCAGGGACATTTGCTAAATGCCAAAAGGTCTGAGTCCATTCTTTATTATGCAAACTGGGGTTTTCTCAGGGGTCTCCTTAGCAATAACTGATTTCTCCAGTACCACATTCTCCACTTCTCTTATGGAGCTATTCAAACCTTTGAAAGAGGAACGACCTGATGGGGCGTAGCAATAGAATAAGAGGGCCAACCAAAACACTAAGCAGGGTGGTGAGCCTGGGGAAGGCATGCATTTTGATAGTAACAATAAAGGGCAAGGCTCAGGCAGAGATTCTGGCCCAGTGATAATGCAAGGCCCATGGCTCCAGGGGAAGGCCAGATTCAGTTGGAAGACTCAAGGAGAGCTCAAGGAGCCTCCCGGGGACTACACTCCAGATTCAAGGGGGTTCCCAGAGACCGTGCCCTCATCATTCCCCCTCAAACAAATAAGACCCAAATTCTTTTGGGGTCAGGGACAAAGGTCTCAGCTTCTGAAACTGCTTCCTGCTGGCAAGTGGCGTAGAGTTGTCCCTGCCTTGATGGGTTCAGTTCAGGGGCTACACAGTCTGAGCAAAGTTTAGATTATAAAGAAGCCCCAGTCCTGGATAGTCTTCCAGTTATTCAATAATTCAGGCTCTGGGTCTGGTTGAAATTAAAAAATGATACAAAATGGTATAAAACGTTCCAAGTTTCCCCCTTTTGGTCAAAGGCAAACTGAAGGTTTCGCCTGAAGACCAATTAAGGTATGGAAAAATCTCCATCTTAAACAAGCAGAGGGAGTAAGTTGCAAGGGGGATCAAGGTAGGGCAAACAGTCCTGGGAACACAAGGACTCAGAAAAGGGAAAGAGCAGGTCTTTGCTCAGGTTCTAGTCTGGAATCTCGGGAGAAAGCTGTCTGCATCTGATGCTGTCCCCTTCAGGCTCTTTGAAACCGGAGGGCAGGGTCTCCTATGGGCTCGGATGTCCACTCAGGAGCAGGAGCAGTCTTCAGATGTGACAGAAGGATCAAGGAGTCCATATCCACGTGTTGGCAGCTGTAGAAGTAGTCAGAGCTAACAGGAGCTCCCAGAACAAATATGATTTGATAATCAAAAGAACAACAGCACAACATAGGTCCCAGCCACACAGGGCTAAGGGAGAATGCTATCTTCATCCAGTGAAAGAACTGTGAAGTTTGAATACAGATCGAGGCGCACTACATGATCGCCTTTTTTTTGCTTCTCTTTTGTTTTTTTGGGTTGGTTTTTTTTTTTGGTTCTGTTTCTTCTTTCTCATGATTCATTCCATTGGTCAAAATTCTTCTCCACGACTTGACTAGTGCATAAATTAATTCAATGCGAAGTTATACATGACAGTTATATGAGATTCCATGCCGTCTTGGGGAGGGAGGGGGGAGGGAGGGGAGAAAATCTGGAGCTCAAAACTATGTAGAACCGTGTGTGGTAAACTAAAAATAAATAAATAAATTTATTTAAAAAAAAGAAAAAAAAAGAAAAAAAGATGCATGATTAAACATGCTATCCACTTACAGATAGAGAAAAAAAAAAAGAAGTAGTCAGACCTAACAGGAGCTCCCAGAACACATATGATTTGATGATTTAGAGAAAAAACAGCACAACATAGGTCCCAGCCATGCAGGGCTAAGTTCAAACAAATACAATAAATGGTTCAGTATCCCAGCCACACAGGGCTGAGTTCAAACAATTACAGTAGTTTTTTCCCATAATTCACAAAACTGCACAATTACATTGAGTCAGGTACAGACCAAACCACTTAGATGGTTCACAATAGAGGGGGAGATTTACATGTCACATGTTTTACATTTACACATTAGATAACCAAGAAAACGTAAACATGAATCATACAAAGTAATGCAATCATTATTAACAATGTTGACTAACATTAAATTCCTCATATCCAAGTAGCACAGTACGTATAACATCACAAACTTTTAGCCATGCCATGTCTCTTTGATGGCATTTACAAAATAATCCACAAACCATTCTTAACAAAGCTAAAAATGTTTCTGATTTAATTCCAGCACTTAATTGCACATTTTGTATACAAAGTAACTTTAAATCACAGTTACATATTCCCAATGCTCATTTAACACAGCACTTTTGAATCCCAGATGCCTGATTGTAGTTATCTGGTCCCTAGATAGTAAAAGAGAGTTCTGCTTCTCTGGTTCAGATTTAGAAATTCTCAGACAATTCTAACTTAATATAACTTACTACAATCACTTAAATTTGGCTCTCCTTTTTTTTTTTGAAACTTCAGAGTATTTCAGTTTATGTATCATCTGCTGTTTCTTCCCTTACGTAAATTTTGTACTTGGTATAAGAATCCTTTAAAATATGAAGGTCCAACCATAAATTGAACTCATCTTCCTTTAAAATTATCAGATACTTTACAAACGAGATATAATTTCACTTATACTACTATCTTATACAATTTTCTTGTGCTAACATCCAAATTTAAGATCTTATTACCAAAACACACTTATCAGCCTGAATTTCCAGGACTGATAATTTTTTTTGGAGCCAATCATACACATCTGTACATAATTCTTAGGGGAATCAATCTGATCCTATTGCCTTTTTTCAAAATTTGCTATCCCCTTTCCTTTTATTAGACATTTATCACATTACATCTTTGCCTTATTGCTTTGTCTAATCATTTCCTGCTTTTGGAGGATGTTATCTCCATATTATTTCAATGTTTTATTTGGCCATGAACATGGGTTAAAATTGCAAGCTATTCATTCCTGCATCCTATTATAATAACTCAGAGATATTTCAATATTCATCTATTACCTAACAGATTTAGCATTGTGCTTACAAAACTTCTTGATAATATAAATTTTCTATGAAAGAAACGAGGGACTATGTCATATACCTTAACAGAAGGAAAGAACTTCTTTAGGTCTGTTTGATTCCAGGCACGAGTCATGTCTGATAGCCAATCATATAGTCACTAGGTGCTGAAAGCAGGGCTTAGGAGTAATCAGGTGAGGATTTCCTTTTCAGAAAGGAAATAGCAGAATTGGGAAATAGAGTCAGGAAGATCCTGCCTAGGCTGTATCCAAGGTCATCTTCAAAACTGTTTCCCAGGCACAGATATCCACCTTTAAAGTTCTCAGCTTGTAATGCCTGCCAAGCTACTACTGGCTTCATGTGACCTATTCCTGTAATCAGAGCTTAAAACAATATTAAATTGTAGTCCCATAAAATCTTAAAGAGCAAATAAATATCCTTCAGATAAGACTGTCCAAATTTCATTGAGCTAATAATTATCAAATCAAGTTACATAACTTTTTCATCTTCTAAATACTTCCTCACACTCTTTCCCAACTTACTTAAACCATCTGAAACGATCATTCTCAGGACAGGGGAAGCTTAGCTAACTCCCATTTGTCCCCAAACTTTCTTATCTGCCTTTTGTATTTTCCCTCAAACTTTTATTTACCTTTCCAAATCTTTCAAACCCATTACTCAGTCTTCCTTTACATTTCAACCATAAGACAAAACAACTCATAAGTTAATACTTTTTACTGTCATAACTGTGTATACTGGAATCTCATTCCAGCTTCTTAAACAAACAAAAGAGGTTAGTGACTGACCTCACAGGTTGATGGACTGTTCACTCATTCTGGAGGAAAGGGACACTTCAGAGACATCTTCAGTTTAGGGAAATAATTCTAGAAATGTTTTGAAAAAAAAGTTTTTGTGATTTTAAGCAATGTGTATTCCTGATTTAGTCGCAGTAATTAATTACACTATTTGTATTAATACCTAATTGCTCTTATCACTTTAAAACATCTAAGAACTCTATCTCACAATATAACTTTAAATCCCAGCCTTAGTCTGTGGGATAATGATTCAACCTTACATTTGTAAACAATATTATCTCATAAAATTTCTTTTCCCTTTTTCCCAAATTATTCCTATTAATACTTTAGTAACCATATTATCTTTCATTTGGCTATACAAAAGTACCAATGTAACCAGTCATTTGATTAAAACAACAAGATTTCACATATTTGTATTTATCCAATTTTCCATTTTTCCCCATAAAGCCAACTTCTTTCACAATGGTAACAGATTCTGGCAGATAACTTCCCTTTTGTCACTACCTGCTTATTTCTGATTAAAGAGATCTGTCATATTATCTGCCCATGAGGGTGGGTTCTTTTCCATCAGATGGCAGGCTTCACTAATAAAAACTACCAAACCAAACCCATCTCAAGTCTAGTCTAATCTTATCAGTTCTGTTGACTTTAAGAAGCCAGGTTTGGAGGCTTCTGACCCCTACTGTTTTCTTATTTTCAGTAAAACTCAAATCCCAGTGATTTCTGCTCCTCCCCCTTCCTTCCCTTCTGACAGGTGGGCAAAGGTAAAATTCTTTCTTCTTATCTAAACTAAGGGCAGGGAGGAGTAAGGGATGTAGACTGCTGTTTTGAATCTCCTTACTCAAAAACCTAGAATAAGACATTGAATGGGCCTTTCTTGGAGTACATAAAACACATGCTTTAACTACCCTCCCCAAGGCTTCTATAGATAAGCATTAATTTCCCAAGTATAAGGTTCTCACCCAGAAACTCAGAAAACTCACAGTAGGTTTGAACTGCAACCAATTAGCTTACAGGTGGAAATTCAGCAGGCCTTCTGAAAATTATACAAAAAGATTTTACAGAGCATTTTTCAAAAGTATTTTCCCTTCTTTAAAACAGTTTAAAATTGATCCTGATATAAACAGGGATTGTCACTAAACTTTCATGAAGAAAATTATTTAGAAGGTTTAAAATGATAGATATCTCCCTCTTTCTCCTTAAAGCAAATTAACCCTTAAAAACTGGAATTCATTAACTAAGTTGGTAAAAAAAATGTCCTCATTCTCAAATATTGCACAGAACTCCTAGATATTACAAAGTTCATTAGTCAAAAAGGTGTTGTAACGGGGAGGACACCTAGTTTCTATAATTACACACCCAATTAAATTTACCTTATCACTATAACAAAGTTTACCAGGACTTTAAAAACTTTTTCATAGGAATTCCTCTAGCTCTGAAATCTTTTACACAAGATTGAATATCCAAAAGTCCTTGGTTCAGTTAACAACCTCAATTTCTTAACTAAGTACAATTTTAAATCTAACAACATCTAGATTATAAGAGGAATTGTTTTTCTAACAGCATAGGTAATGCAAAGTTAACCAATTTGCAATTTAGAAATATAAGTAGACCACAAACAATTATCATGTATTTAAAACTTGAAACAGAATCTATTTAATTACCAATCTAGTGATCATAACTGAGTTGGATAAGCAAATCAAATGCAGATTCATAACCACTAGTGGTAACATTTTAATTTCTAAGGCCCAACACTTAGCATTGTAAAAGAAAATATTATTGCCTATAAAACCACATTTTTCAATATTGCTGATACATCTGTTTGTCAAATTACACAATTTAGAAATGTAACAATGCCCTAAACATAATTATGCATTTGAAACCTTGAAACAACCCATTTATCAATTTAGGTGATCAAATTTCTAAACCTCCATGCACAGAGAATCTTTCATCTCATCGTTTGAAACTATAACTTTAAACCACCAGATATATTTTCATAATAAAAACCTTTTTTTCACATGGAAACTCTGTTCTCATGGTTACATATCAGTATTATTAATTATTCACTTGTTACAACCACATATAACAGTTCCAAGTTTTATCACATCCCTTTAGAAACCCAGTTCACATATATTAAAATCTCATTAAAATTGGGGCAGCTAGGTGGCACAGTGAGTAGAGCACTGGCCCTGGAGTCAGAAGGACCTGAGTTCAAATGTGACCTCAGACACTTGACACATGTACCAGCTGTGTGACCTTGGGCAAGTCACTTAACCCCAATTGCCCTGCCAAAAAGCGAAAAAAAAACAAAACAAAACCAAAAAGAACCAAAATCTCATTAAAATTGCTATAATATCATTTCTAACCATAGAACAGTTTTCTCAAATTTCACAATCTAAGAGAATTTTAGAAATACAATGCAATTTTAGAAATACAGAAATAATAAATTTCAGATGACATCAATTGCATTTCCAGATTATCACATATAGAAAATTTTCAGCTCATTACTTTTGGTATTCAAAAACCACTTCAAAGGTTAACAATTACATTAAATCACAGTGATAATAATAATGTTGTGTCTAATATATAAACAACCATCATTATTTCCCTTTACAAATCACAGGCCCAATCCATTCATCTTTCCCTTCCCCCACAACTGCAGAAGTTACTGAGCCTAGGGCAGTTTGCAGCTGCTGGGGACAGGGTGGGCAGAATGCATAGGACCTGGGTGTCTTTTCCAAACTTTGCCAAAAAGGATGGGCTACAAAGGTACGCAGGAGCACAGGACTGACTGCCAGTCTGTGAATTTCTGTCCTTCTCCTCCTTTTGCCAGGTGGGGAAGGGTGATTTAAGTTTTCCCTACAGTTCTCCTGCATTCTCTTCTAATCTGATCTGGGACGAGAAGTGTTTGTTTTTAACTGCTCTAACTTTTACTGCAGCCCTGGCTCGGTCAGAGACAGGACAACAATGGTGAAAGATCTCAATGACTGTAATTCAAGCAAACTTCACCTTTTGCTTACTCCTTAAAAACCTTTTTGCACTTAAATCTAAGGGAAAAGATTCCCTCCTAACTTTGGGGAGGGAGTGGATAAATGATCAGGGACAAAGACAAACGCAAGAGTCTGACTGAAAACTTTAACCAGATTCTGTATTCACAGATAAACACAGGTTTTGTAGCCAGAAGGCATTCATTGGGAGGAGGTGTTTCAGCAAGATTGAGCTCCTGGAGTGATTTTACAGTTTCGGGAGTTCTCTCTCCCAAAATCCAACTAACCAGTTTCCAAACTTTTTAATGATTAAAACCCAGAATTTGCCAAAATTTTAACCCTATTTCCATTGTAATTTCAAGTTGACCAGACAAGGAACCACAGGAAAAGTCTTTGTTTCCCTAGTTGCAGCCTGAAATCTCTGGCTGCCTGCATTTCAGATTTTTACCAAAATATAGACATTTCACATGTTTTTGGACACAGACATGCAGATATAGACAAATTCAGAACATACAGAACACAGAACAGAACCAACAGCGTGGGTCGAATTGAAAGCTAAACCGAGTCACCTCAGAGGAAAGAAAAAAATAAACCAGATTTCCTCTTTAGGGATAAAGGCCTCCAATCTTCCTTACACCCCAATGGTGAAAAATCGGCATCCTGTATCTCACCCTCTGCACACAGGCCTGTGTCCAGGTTATCATGTTAACAGATGGCTAGCCCAGAACAGAAACCTTACTTGGAGAGGTCTCAAACCAGATTCTCCATAGGCTGAAAAGGGACAAGTCAGCAAAGAGCTCATTCTCCAAGACCATCACCCCAAATCAGAGTCATAGGAAAGGAAATCCCAGGTGCCGGCCCTCCGAAGTGAGAGAAGATGGATCGGGGCAGAGACTCCCTGCTGAGGTCTGAAATCCTGTGTGTGTCTCCGGGGCGGTAACATGAAATACTGCCTCATCTCGCTGGGGCCTCCATTATGTTATACCAAGAGCGAGTGAGACACGCCACAGAGTATAAGTTTTAAATGGAGAATTTGTTAGCCAACGACCATTCAGGGTTCAACCCAAACCAGAATGGCCCCGAGTTGGGGTGAAGAAGTAGCATTTATACAGAAAAACAGGGTGCAGTGGTTAATTCTCTCTTGAAATTTATGGGCCAGGTCACAAGGTGGTCTGGGGGAACAGGAACAAAGGTCCTGACAGATCAAAAGATTCTGACAGGTTCTCTTTAAGTGGGATAATCTTATCTATTGACATTCCTTGGTGGAGTCAGGGAGCCCCAGGGACTTTTGCTAAATGCTAAAAGGTCTGAGTCCATTCTTTATTATGCAAACTGGGGTTTTCTCAGGGGTCTCCTTAGCAATAACTGATTTCTCCAGTACCACAACTGTGACAGGGACTGTGGAGCCCCCACAGAGCACTTCATGGAGCAGATGAAGGCTGAGTATCACTTTGTCAGTGGGACTGAGCACACGGGGTTTATGGGGATACTCATCTTCAACTTTGAGGAGGAGATCCTGTACTTTGATAGCGATATGGAGGAGTTCCTGGCCTTGACTGAGCTGGGACAGCCCATTGCAGAGCTAATGAACAGCCTGCTGGAGGCCTTGGAGCAAGTGTGGGCCCAGGTGGCCAGGTGCAGGGACAATTATAGGTTGTTGGAGTCCTTCTGGATGTGGGGTGAGTGGGAGCAACAGCAGGGAAGGGGAAAGGGGAGAGGGGAAGAGAGATGGAGAAAGGAAAGGATGGGAGAGGAACGTGGAGGGACAGAGGGGAAAGAAAGGAGAGGGGAGGGAAAGGAAAGGGGGGAAGGGAGGAAAGGAGGATGAGATGAGGAAAGGACAGAAGGAGATCAGGTGCAGAGAAGAGAGGAGAAAGGAGGATGAAGGGAGCAATGAGAGGAGTGTGAAGAGAGAGAAGGCAGAGTGAGGGGAGATGGGAGGGAAGGAAAGAGAAAGGAGGGAGGGAAGAGATGCGGGCTTCATTTTGAGCTTGTCTACTCCACAGGGACGTGGTCATATCTCTGACTATCCCAGGCCCTCCTGGCTTAGGAGTCAGGATATTGAAGGCCTAGACTTTTCCCAAAGAGACCCCCCCCCCCAGCCAGAGATTGACAGGGGAGGGGCTCTGGGAAGGAGCCTGTTACAAAGCTGAGAAATCTGTAATCAGAAACCCACCTGCTCATAGTTGTGCTTCATTTTCCTCAATGCTGATGAGTCCACGACTGATGGGGCTATTTCTTGCTCTCTAAAATGTCTAGTTGAATAGAAGCCTTGCCCACATCCTGGCCTTGGGACAAGAGAGGGACCTGAGCCTGGTTTTGAATGAGGGAATAGAGGTGAGTCCTGGACTTGGAAGACCTGCTCTGTTTTTCTCACTCAGAATCTTTCCTTTTTCTTCTAGTTGAGCCTGAAGTAATTGTATATCCATCAAAGATGGCTCCCCTAGGATACCCAAGCCAGCTTATCTGTTTTGTTACTGGTTTCTCTCTTGGGGACACTGAGTTAGGTGTTTCCTGAATGGTCAGGAGGAGACAGCTGGGGTTGTGTCCACAGGCCTGATTAGCAATGAAGACTGGACATTCCAGACTGTGGTAATAGTAGAAATGATCACCAAGTGTGGACATGTCTACACCTGCCAAATGGAGCACTCCAGCCTTCAGAACCCTATCATTGTGGTCTGGGGTGAGAAGCAGCTCCTGATCCTTTGGACACAACATTCCTCTAGTTCTGGTCTCCTGTTGCCCACTCTCCTCCTCTAGGATATGTTGTGCTTCCCCCAATACAATCAACCCCCTCTGTGTGGTGCTGAGCTGAGAACTATGGAAATGTAGTATCTTGCCACAGCTTTACAACAGACTCCTTCCCAGAGCACCTCCCCTGTCAATCCACTAAAGAAATCTCTGGGCATGAGGCTTTCTTTGGAAAAGTCTAGGCCTTCTCTATCCTTACTCCTAAGCCAAGTGGCCCTGGGATAGGCAGAGATATGACTAGATCCCTATGAATTAGACAATTCACCACCACCATCAGTGGTCCCAGCCCTAAAAGCTTGCCTCCTTTGGGGACTCTGCAATCAGCCTATCTGTTCCTTTTCCCTGGGACAGAGCAACTAGATTCCTCTTCCTCCTTCCCTTTAACCAACTACTCAGGCCATCAGACTTGGGTGATCACCACACCAAGTTGTCTCCTAGGGGGAAAATTGTGATTCTTGGTTTGTCTTCTCCCAGAAAGACACTGAGTGGAGACGGGGGCTTTGTGCTAGGGCTGATCCTCCTTGGGGTTGGCTCATTGTTCACCTTACAAGTCAGATAGGTGAGAAATTCATGAGATGGTCCTGAGGCCCCTATGTTCTCTCCAAGGTAAGAGAAGGGGACTGGATTTGGCTGGAGCTCTGAATCTGGTGCAGGGGTGAGAAAGTCCTCCTTCTCTGACTGTAACTCTTTATCATCTTGACTTTAAAAAGGCAGCTGAAGAGGCCAGATGTCAGGGCTCAAAGGGTTTTGGAGACCCTGTTTTCATAAAGGTAGCTCTTTGAGACATCTTGTGTCCCAGCTCTGAGAGCCCACACATACCCAGAAGCACAGAAGGAGCTTCTTATCCCACTTTACTCACATGCTCTGCTCTCTTCCCTTTTATGGATCATGGATTTACCAGGGTGTTGTGTGAATATTTCTATCTGTCCTATCTCCCAGGAAACCAAGGCCAATAACCATCAGGTAAGTTCCTCTACCCAGGTGAGGCTTGGTTCTAATAACAACAACCTTTTCTCAGTAAGTTTTGAAACTAAATAAAACCTTGGACCCTGAGGGGGAAGAAGTAAGAGATATTGAGGAATGCAGGATGGTTTCTAGGTTGTGAGCCTGAGGAACTAGAGGAATGGTGTTGCCCTCTAAGGTAATAGGGGAGGTAGGAGGGGGAAGGGGTTTGGGGTAAAGATAATGAGTTCCATTTTAGACATATTGAGATTAATATTGTTCATTTTATCTTAAAAGTATTTAAGTGGTTTGATTACACAAGATCAAAGCAATTAAGATTATGGATGTAATAATAAAGCAATAATCATAATAAACTTCATATTTTTATACTATTTTACCTACCAAGACCCTTCTTGTAAAGAAAATGAATTTCTTTCAAAATTATTGAGAAAATTTAAAAAAAAAATTATGAAGAAAATCTATTTTTCTACATTATAAGTTTCTTTGATTATTTTTAGGGAATTGTATTCAGTATTAACTCAGAAAGTACCTTCAACTGAGTAAAAATAATTTACATAGAAACTTTAAAATACATCTAGATATTTATCATAATGGACTCTCCCTATGTTACTTACTAGGGAACATTGTACATAATTATATTCAGTATTAACTCAGAAAGTACCTTCAACTGAGTAAAAATAATTTACATAGAAACTTTAAAATACATCTAGATATTTATCATAATGGACTCTCCCTATGTTACTTACTAGGGAACATTGTACATAAGATGATCTTTCCAGAATTACATTTAAGCCCTTCAGACTGCCTGCCGAAACCACATGCTTCCCTTCCAGATAATCTCTTCAGCCTTTATTTTGGGCCAATTATATCTGCTGACTGGCTAGAGAAAAAGTAGCCCTATGGGTGGGGGTTTGGGAGCTACTTTTTTGAGTGCCTGTGCACCTATAGATAAAGAAGCAGCTAGATGGCACAGTGGATAGAACTTCAGAGGAAAATTCATTTTCCTGAGTTCGAATCTGGCATCAAACTCTGGGCAAATCACTTAATCCTGTTTGCCTCAGTTTTCTCATCTGTAAAATGAGCTGGAAATGGAAATGACAAATCACTTCAGTATCTCTGCCAAGAAAAATTCCAAATAGGGTCAAAGATTCAGACACAACTATGCAACAAGGACTTATAGATAATCTTGAATTTAGGGTAGCTGTTCAGGTTAATAATGCCTGTGTGAAAGGGCACACAGGTACTAAATGCAATTTCTGAATCCTTCAGTCAAATGTAAATTCCTTGAGGGCAGAGACTGGTTTTTGTTTTATTTTAATGTCCTCACCCCTAGAAGAGTGTCTTGCACATAGTAGGTACTTAATAAATGCTTATTGAGTGAATGAACAACTAAAAGAGATCACAAGCAAACAACTTACTGGAATGGCCCATGGGGTCTGGAATGAATGGCTGGGAGCTTGGATGGTAAGAAAGAGTTGGATGCCTGGAAAATAAGTCACCCTTGTTCTGGGAGAAATGTGAAAGTATAGTGAGACAGGGGCTTTCTGTAAGTAGAGGAGAGCAAAGGAAGGGAGACAGGAATGGGGAGAAATTACAAGAAGACAACAACCAGCACACATCAGAAGGTACTACCAGTACCAGGTCACTGGGGAAGCCTACAATGAGCATGAGACTCCCTGAATACATCACTGGGATGGGATGATCTCATGGCTTGGCTGTGTAAGATTACTTTTTTCTGGCTTCATGACCAATCCCAGGTGAAGTTTTGCTCATCTTTGTCCTTAATGCTCAGTTACCAAAATGATAAATGACACTGAGTCACTGAATCACTGAACCTCCTCACCCAGTAAATACTTGATGTTGAGTCTGCTGCTGATGCTAGTGTTGATGCTAGGCAGCTGACTCCAGCTCTCTCCCATGACTGAAACAGGCCTGAGCACGAACTCATCTCCCTCTCACATCCCATGTTTCAGACGCAGGCCCTGGCATCCAGCTAACAGGGAACTAGACATGTTGCTCTCACACCCTGCCCTAAGAGCTGGCCACAGAAAGATGGATATCCTGCCCCCAGATCTCCCCATCCCTAGCTCCATCTATCTATAGTCTAGACCTCACTAAACACTCCTATGGAATTTCTGGTTCTCCAATGTTCCAGATCTCTCCCAGATCCCAATTTCTCTGTTTTGTAAGCAACCAGTCTTTTTCTCTGTCTCTCTGTCTCTGTCTCTGTCTCTCTCTGTCTCTCTGTCTCTCTCTGTCTCTCTGTCTCTCTCTCTCTGTCTCTCTTTCTCTCTCTCTCTCTCTCTCTGTCTCTCTCTCTCTCTCCCTCCCTCCCTCCCTCTCAGTCATATCTCCATCCTTTTCTGTTTTGGCTCATCCAATTAGAATGCAAGCTCCTTGAGGGCAGGATTGTCTTTGTGCTTGGATCTGTATCCCCAGCACTTAAGGCAGGACCTGAAACATAGTAAGTGCCTCATAAATGCTTGTAAACTTGTCTCTTGTCTGGACCATTGCAATAGGCTTCTAACTAGTCTTCCTACTTCAAGTTTCTCTACACTCCAATCCTTTTTCCCATTTATGTACAAAAATGTTTTTTTTCCTAAAACATAGATCTGTCCATGTCATTCTTGTAATCCATAAACTCCAGTGACTTCCTTTTATCTCAAGGATCTTCTATTTGGGCATTTCAAGCTCTTCATAAACTTCCCCTTCCCTCCCTTTCCAGTCTTCATACATTTGACTTTCCTCCCACATTTTACATGCAGCTACCCTGGCCTACCTGCTGTCCTTCACTCATGACACTGCCCATGACAGTGATTGCCCATCACTGTTCCTTGTCATTAGTCATCCCCCATGCCTGATGTCATGCTTGCTTTCCTCATGTCTACCTCCTAGTTTCCTTGATTGACTTCTTCCCAGATTCATCTCAAATCTCAATCTCCTTTGGGAGCTTTTTTTATATCCCTCAGCAGCTAAATGATCTGAAATTATTTCCTTCTCTCTCTCTCTCTCTCTCTCTCTCTCTCTCTCTCTCTCTCTCTCTTCTTATATACACAGATGTCTATATATTACATATGTAGTTATATATTTATATGTCCTATTAATGTGTATATGTATATATATTTGAGTGTGTGTATATTTATATACACATACATGCATTCATGCATCCTCATATGCCTACCTACATATATGTATCTATGTATGTGTATATATAAACATATCTGTGTGTATATATATATATACATATACATATATATGTATGTGTGTCTGTGTTTATACACAGACACACATATATAGTGCCCGCTTGGCTATTTACATGTCTTCCTCATTACAGTGTGTTCCTTGATGGCAGTGAGTGTTTTGCCTTTCTTTGCATACCCATCACTCAGCACTGTTCATCTTGAGTTGACTGACTCAATTAGATTCCCTCTAGGTAAGAAACAAATGCCATAATGTCTTGTGTTCTTGCGTTTGGAGGGGTGTCTTAAGTGGGAAGCTGAGAACCCTTCAGGTCAAAGAGGGAAGAGAAGAGTGTGAGTTACTTAGGTCCATGAGGCAGAATGAGTGACTCTCTACTCAGAAGAATTGGGCTAGTAGGGTGTGAAATTGAGTGAGAAAGACAAGGTCAAGCTGTGTGAAGAGCATGGGTAGGTTTCAATGGCCTTTTTTGATATCAGAATTTTTTTAAATAAAAATTTATTTTTTTTTATTTTTAACTTAGAACTCTCAGTTCCACAAATTTTTGATTTCCATTTTTTTCTCCATCCCTCTCCTCCCCCCTCCCTACCAAGATGGCATGTAATCTGACATAGGTTCTACATATACCTTCACATTAAACTTATTTGCATAATCTTCAAGTTGTAAAGAAGAATCATAGCCAATGGAATGAATCATAAGAAATAAGAAACGAAACCAAAAAAGAAGGGAAAAAAGAGAGCAGATAGTTTGCCTCAATATGAATTCACACTCCATAATTCTTTCTCTGGATGTGCATAGCTTTTTCCATTGTGACTCTTTTGGAGCTGTCTTTGAACCTTGTATAGCTGAGAATAGCCAAGTCTATCAAAGTTAGTCATCACAGATACCATGTGTCTGTAATTGTGTATAATGTTCTACTGGTTCTGCTCCCTTACTCAGCATCATTTCATTTAGGTCTTTCCAGGTTATAGTGAAGTCCATCTGCTCCTCATTTCTTATACCACAATAGTATTCCATTACATTCATATACCACAATTTGTTTAGCTATTCCCCAATTGATGGGCAATTGATTTCCAATTCTTTGCTACCACAAAAAGAGCTTCTCTAAATGTTTCTGCACATACGGATCCTTTTCCCACTTTTGTGATCTCTTTGAGATACAGCCCTAGAAGTGGTATTGCTGGGTTAAAGGGTATGCACATTTTTATAGCCCTTTGACGTAGTTCCAAATTGCTCTCCAGAATGGCTGGATCAGTTCACAATTCCACCAACAATGTAACAATGTTCCAATTTTCCCACATCCTCTCCAGGATTTATGATTTTCCTGTTTTGTCATGTTAGCTAATCTGAGTTGTTTTGATTTACATTTCTCTAATCAATAGTAATTTAGAGCATTTTTTTCATATGACTGTAGACTTAATTTCTTCCTCTGAAAATTACCTGTTCATATCCTTTGACCATTTCTCAATTGGGGAGTGACTTGTATTCCCATAAATTTGAATCAGTTCCCTGTATATTTTAGATGTGATGCCTTTATCAGAGACACTGTAAAGATTCTTTCCCAATTTTCTGCTTCCTTCCTAATCTTTGTTGCATTGGCTTTGTTTGCACAGAAACTGCTGAATTGAACATAATCAAAATTATCCATTTTGCATTTTGTAACACTCCTTATCTCTTGTTTGATCATGAATTCTTCCCTTCTCCATAGGCCTGACAGGTAAACTATTCCTTGCTCTCCCAAATTGCTTATAGTATCAGCCTTTATTCCTAAGTCATGAACTCATTTTGATTTTATTTTGGTATATGGTGTAAGATATTGGTCTATACCCATTTTCTGCCATACTATTTTCCAATTTTCCCAGCAGTTTTTGTGAAATAGTGAATTCTTAACCCAGAAGCTGGACTCTTTGGGTTTATCAAAGAGTAGATTGCTATAGTCTTTGACTATTATGTCCTGTGTACCTAATCTATTCCACTGATCCACCACTCTATTTCTTAGCCAGTACCAGATAGTTTTGATGGCTACTGCTTTATAATAAAGTTTAATATCTGGTATGGCTAGGCCACCTTCCCTAGAATTTCTTTTCATTAATTCCCTAGATATTCTAGAACTCTTGTTCTTTCAGATGAATTTTGTTATTATTTTATCCAGCTTTGTAAAGTAATTCTTTGGTAGTTTGATTGGTATGACACTGAATAAGTAAATTAATTTTGGTGAAATTGTCATTTTTATTATAGTAGCTTGGCCTAACCACAAGCAACTGATGTTTTTCCATTTATTTAGATCTGACTTTATTTGTGTGAAAAGTGTTTTGTAATTGTACTCATATAGGTCCTGGGTTTGTCTTGACAGATAGACTCCCAAATATTTTATAATGTCTACAGTAACTTTAAATGGAATTTCTCTTTCTATCTCTTGCTGTTGGGCTTTGTCAGTAATGTACAGGAATGCCAAGGATTTATGTGGGTTTATTTTATATCCTACAACTTTGCTAAAATTATTTATTATTTCAAGTAGTTTTTACTTGATTTTCTAGGATTCTCTAAGTAAATCATCATATCATCCGCAAAGATTGATAACTTAGTTTCTTCTTTGTTTATTCTAATTCCTTCAATTTCTTTTTCTTCTCTTATTGCTAAAGCTAACATTTCTAGTACCAAATTGAATAATACGGAGGATAATGGACATCCTCATTTCACCCCAGTCTTATTGGGATTGCATCTAGCTTGTCCCCATTACATATAATGCTTGCTGATGGTTTTAGATAGATGGACATCAGAATTGCTAACTCTCCCTTCCCCCTCAAACACAAAGTGTCCTCAATTAAGGAACTGAAGGAAAGGAAGAAAGAAAAAAACCCTTGTAACAAATAAGTATACTGAAGCAAAATGAATTCTCACAGTGGCCATGATGCAAAATGGATGTCTGTTTCTGTACCTGGAGTTCAACACATCTCTATCGTGAGGTGAGTAACAGGCTTCATCATAGGTCCTCTGGAGACATGACTGGTCACTGAATTAATTAGAGTTCTTAAATCTTTCAAAATTGTTCTTTTATAATATTGATTTTTTTATAAAATTATTTCCTTAGTTCTGCTCATCTCACTCTGCTTTATTTCACGCTACCTAGCATCCTCTGAGATGGGCTTTGGCATCATTTACTAATGGCTCAAAAATATTTCATTAATACCTATACCACAGTTTGTTTACTCATTCCAAATTGATAAGGAACTCACTCTTAGATTCTAGTTCTTTTGGTTTTTTTTTTCTTTTAACGCACCGTTAAAGATTAGGAAGATTTTCTTCCCTCTCTTGCTCGCTCTTTTTTTCCTTCCTTCCCTCCCCCTCTCCTTCCTTCCTTTCTATTTTCTTGGAAAATATTTCCTTCCTAGTATTATCTTCCTGATTACCATGCTGACCTCAACCTCCCTTGTTTCCCTGATGAATTTAATGTATTTCTACACCAAACTGTGTTCAATCATCCTTTCATTTTTGTTGAGACTTAAATTCATCTAATCAAGCTCCTCTTTCCTTCCTCCATTCATGTATACACTTCTTCTCATGCACTGCATTTATGCAGATTTTACCTTCTTCTTCCTCCTTTCTATACCAGTTTATTCTTTTTGATGCTTGCTTTTCTTTCCCCTCTTAAAACCCTCAGAGCAGAGCCATTCTACCTCCAAGACCTTCTCTTTTTCTTGTTTAACTTCCTCAATTCACTTTGAAGACACTAAAAGTTTGAAGGGACTATTTTTTTCTATTCCCCCATTAAAATGTTAGGACTGCATCATCAAACATCCCCTTATCATTTTTTAAATAAATGTACCTCCCTGGGTTTTCCTTGATTCTTGTATTTGTATTTTGGTGTTCCTAGTCAGATGTTGTCTTGTTGGAGAAAAATTTTCCACTTCTTTATTCCCAAAGGCCATCCCACCCACCCTCCCACACCAGCAGGAGTTTTGCTGGGTAAGTGATTCAGAGTTATTTCTTTTGCCTTTTGGAATATTCAATTGTGAGATTTCTTCTCGTTTAAGTAGAAGTTCCCAGGTCTCATGTGATTCTGATTTCCCTTCTTTACTGCCTGAGCTCCTTCTCTTTCACTACTTGCAGCATGTTTTCTTTGCTATGAGAGCTCTGGATTTGGCCTCTGCCAGACCTGGGATTCTTCCTTATGAAACCCCTTGAGAAGATGGTCAATAGATTCTCTCTTTCTTAATCTGGCCCCTGCTTCTAGTTGGTTTTGGCAGTTTTATTTAGCATTTTTTAAAAATGTGATGTCCAGACAGTATCTAGCCTTAATGGATTGATGTGAGTTTCATAGAGGCATCCCTGGCCTCTGATACTGATAGGTCTATGGGGACACCACTGACTGGGGAAGGAGGGAATTTCATTTCAGTGCTCTTTTAAGCTCCTGATGTGATCAAAGCAGGAAACTGTGGGATACACTGGGGAGAGATAATGAGATGAGGCAAAACAAAGCCGAGCCTTTGTAGAGGTTACTGTATGGCAAGGAATTAAGATATTGATATAGACATATATAGATACATATGTAATTGTAGTAAAAATTAATACATAGGGAAGGTACAATATGCATTGTGCAAAGCCAGAGGGATATGACTATTCCAGACAACTGAAATCAGGGAAGTTTTCCTGAAGGAGACGACCTTTGAATTAGACTTTATAGGATCATGGACTAAGAGAGGAAAGGAAGGGAATTTTAGGTTTCCACATTCTATGGCTGGACACATACTTCTTTTTCTGCTTACAGGGGAGTGGGTGATTTGTTGAATAGACTCTAGCTGATTTCTTTTTTGTCTGCCTTTAGTCTGATCTCAATCTCTGTTTGCTGATATGAGAATATTTGTTCTTAGGATAGAGAGAGAAACAACTGCCTTTTCCTTTCGCTAATCTAGGAATCTTTCCTAGAGGTTGGGCTAAATGACCTCTCAGATTTCACTTTAATCTGATATGGCTTGTATCTATTCGGTGTTTACTCTGTCTTCTGATGACTTCAAAGCAAGAGAAACCCCAGTACAGAACAGGAAAGAGAGAAGGCCTAGTTAATGCTTCTGAGTCATGATCATAATGACAAATAAATGAAAAGCCCATGAAAGTCCATTTATATCTTCGGGCTTGCTGTATCTGCAAATGAAAGGGTGAGGTTTTGGGCTGATCACATGAAGGCGCCATTGATCTGACTTGACCAATGTCTCTCTGCTTTTAGCCTGGGTAAGCAGAAGAGTCTAAGGGATCTGAAGCTTGGGAATGCTGAGCCTCCCTGAGTGTCTGATGGTCATTGCTATTGCCAGGTTTGTAGGCTAGCATTCTACCACTGAAACTGGACTGTATATGGAATACTCACCATAAGCTCAGGGCAGCTCTCCGTTAGAGGAACAGAAGGCCCTGGGTCAGTGGGGAGGCAAAGAGAAAGGTTGCATTATTTCCCTCTTAACATGACTGCCTCAATTTTCCACACTGGTCACCTACTCAAACGAGGGAAACATTCATCACTTTTGCCTTTTTTGCTCAAATGTACCCTGTCTTTGTCCTTGCTGCTAGGCAAATAAAGGCATAGTTCTATCATAGGAAAACAACAATAAGGATCTGTAACGTGACTAAATGTAGATTCACCATGCCTGAAGACAGAAATGAGTTTTTTCCTCTAAATGGAGAAAAAGTCCCCTTCAGGTCTGGTTGATCAAGATTTCTTTACTATAAGGGACATTCCATAGTCACATATCTCTCTTTCTTTCTGATGAATGGCTTATACTACTGACCTGCTTCTGGTGTGAGAACTGTGGCTAATTACTACCAGAATTCTTTGTGCACCAAGACCAAAAATCCAATGCACAAATCTAAGTGAGAAGGATCCACTGAACACTTTCCTCCAAGTATCAGGTCCAACAGAACTTAAGAGATGCTTTTAAAATCTCAGTGGGAGCCTCTGAGGACATCTGCCTGTCCAGATCCCTGCCTAGGTTTGTGGCTTCTGGATTCCTTTATGTTCTGACAGGACAAAAGGAATAAATACTTCTTCCACTTCTTTTCACTGTTACTATTTTGTGACTGATTCCTGAGTGAAACCTGATAGACAGAAAATGTTTAAGCAACTATATGCCAGATGTAAATTAAGGAATGAAGGACTTTTATGGGTGGGAGGATCTGAATTACCTCTAGTTTGCTTTTAAATTCTCTTTTAGTGCTTCTTTTAATCTGTCTGTGAGTGTATGCAAGTGCCTGCGGGACCTCAAGGGGAACGGCAAACAGTGCTTCCACAAGCACCAATCCTTAGAACATCTGGGAGCTGTCCTGATGTCCACCACCAAGGACCCCCTCAGCTAGCAGTGAAAGTGATCTATTTGGTGGATTATACTAGTTAAATAGCAGTGTATATCTAAGGGGATCTGCAAGGACCTGGTACTTCCCATGACCATAGCTGTCCCTCCTACAGTCATGGCCCTCCTTCCAAAGAGCAAAAACTCACCTGTTTCCAGCACTTTAAGCAGGAAAACCAGTTGCTGTGAGTGGTCAATATCATCCCTGATGCACTGCCCTGTCCTAAATCCTACTCCCCTGTTGCCTGTGCCCAATAGTGGAGAACATCACATCTTTGTGTCTATCACCACACAGCTCCTTCCTCCCAGGCTTGACCTAAAAGATGTCCTTCTTCATAAGTCCAATAACCACTTATTCCTGGATGGACAAGGAGACTGTAAAGGACAACTGGCCACAGGGTATTCTCTCTGCCTCCAGTAACCTGTCTAAAGCTTATTTTCTCTCTCACACCTGCTCTGCCCAATTTGCTAGACTTTTTACTTTCATTCATGTCTGTATTGTTGTTGATTGTAGTCAAATTTGTGGATCCCAAATATACATTTGGCACAGTGCATGATTTTTATCTAACACAGAAAATATTAAGATTTTTGACATCACCTAGAGCCTAGATCCATGATGATTTCTCTGTGAGATGCCAGTGTATTACCTTCTTCAAACATTTAAACTTTAAGGTTTATAGAGCTCTTATTAGGGCATTACTAGAAATGATCTGCAGGCCCATTTTACTGGACTAGTAGTCCATTCAAACAAATGAAATCATATTTATAGAGGGCTGAGCTCGTGCCTGGTCCATAGTAGACACTTCAGAAATACTTATTCCCCCTCCCTTTCCAGCCCTCAATCTCCTACTTCTGTTCTCATTTGTCTATCAATAGACCAGGGATCCCTGGCCAACCTTTTAGATCTGGCCATCTTCCAAGATCAGGGTTCATAAAAAGAAAAAAATATGGCCACCTTGATGAATCATATTCCCTGTATTATGACAACCTGATGCTTTTCTCAGTTGGACACATCAGGCCACTTCTTGTTCTTCCTTGTCCTACTCTGGTTCATAAGAGAAAATTGGGAAGAATCTTCTTGTGGAAGTCAGAAAAAAATGACTGCTCCAAATTGACCCTCCTCAGCAAAAAAGCATTTTTTCTCCTGCCCAACAAGCTTGGCCTTCAAATTGGTCAGTGGGTAATAACCGCACCTGCTGTCTGCTGTCCACCACAGGGACCATTTGGAAACCAACAAGTTAAATTCCCTCAATTACCTAAATATTGTGTTGATTATTAGCTTCTTTTTATTTTTGACATTTTATTATTGACACTCTACCTGCCCTCTGTGATCTAAGCTAAGATTCTGGATGAGAAAAGCTTCCCCTTGCACTCATGCAGACTCCACTGACATAGCCAAGAAATTCCTTAAGGAATTCAGTACTAATTGTTGATTGCCATTCATTTTAGGCAGTAATAATTGTATGCATTTCATTGGTCAGATATGAAAAAAATTTATATACAATATGTATATGTAGTATTCTATGAGCATATTATACGTACAATATAAATATGAAATCAATATTATGTATTGGAACATCTAACTTATGAAATGGGTGCCACTATTTAATCTATGTTATATATAAAAGAACTATAGGTTAGCTACTGTCTCTAATCCAGCAGAGCTGTGAAACACAGAAAATCCAATATAAACATACACTCGGCCAAAATTTGTACAAAATTGACTTCAAAGGGTGTTTTATCACAGACCATAATTGAAGGAAGCCTTTTTACCAGAAAGAAGAGCAAGGAGCCCAATTTGTATTCCTTGACTGCATTCTGACTGGGTCCTACGGCACTGGCAGTAATCTGAGCCAAACTGAAGTATGATCTGGCCTGACTGTTGGGAATCATATCCAGATGCTCTATGACTCAATCTGGGCTAATATGTTTATTCTCCTTTTATACTAATCTGTGTGTTTTTATCTTTATACACCCTGAGGATATATCTCCAAGTGAGACTGCTAATACCTCCCTGAAACTGACTCAGGTTGTGGGGAGGGCTGGGGTGGTTGTACCAGCATGCTGCAGCCAATCCCCAGATCAGAGGATGACTGAAAGCTCATCTGGTTGCAGCTGCCAGTTCCATCTGGTGGTTCTATTTTTAAGACGGAACAGGAAGGTGTCAAAATGTTGGAGAGGTCCCTGGCTGGGGTTAGATTATGAAGGCCTTCAAATGCTAAATGGGGGACTTAGTATTTAATTCTAAGGACAATAAGAAGCCACTGGAGGTTTTTAAGAAGGGGATGCTATAATCAAACTTATTATACTTCAGCAATACCATTTAATGCTTTTGTGCATTATGCATTCAAGAAGGGGAAGAGACTAGAGAAAAGGAGACCAAGGAGGAGACTATGGCAATAATCCAGGGAAGAGGTAACCTCTGAGGTCCTTGGTGACCATGAGATTCTAGGAATTCTGTTCTCTTTTGTCCTCAGGAAAGTCTAAGTGTTGGAATAGAGTCTTCAAATGAAACCTCTGTCTAGGAACTAATGATGTAGTTCAGTCCTGATCCAGAACGGTTCTCCCATGTCTGTGGTTGCCCAATCCTAGAGCACAGAAGAGAGCACTTAAAGTATTATTCTAGAAATTTTAGGGGCAATTACTATGGGCTGGGGACCAACCTGACTGCCATTCTTATGTGTCCCTTGTCCTTTCCCTGTCCCCAGGATGCTGTAGGTCTCGACAAAAGTTCTGATGATCACCCTGTGGGTGTTGAATTCCCTGATGGCTATAGACAGAGTAGCAAGTGTAGAGTAGTACGTATAAGCACATATATATACATAGATGCATATATATGTAAAATATATGCATACACATACATATGTATACACATACACACATATGCATACATACACATACTTATGTATGTATATGTGTATAGGCATGTGCATGTATATGAATATGATTTACACTATGTATATGCCTGTGTGTTTATATGTAAATATATGCATGTACATATATACACATATACATACATATATGTATGTATGTGCGTGCATATGTGTGCATAGTAAATATAGAGCAGTGGCTCCCCAGACCACACAGGTGGAGAAATGAGAGAAATCCTTCTCTCCATATGTCTGAGACCAAACAAGGGCTGGGAGCAGGCTGGCACTTGGCAGGATGGGAAGGTGGAAGAAGCTAGTCTCTAAAATCCCATCGCCCTATTCCTGTGCTCCCCTCCCCCTTGTAACCCACATTCCAGGTGTACTCTTGCTTCACCTTCCTTTCTCAGTCCCTAAACCCATCCCTTCTCAGGGGCTCTGAGTCTCTGCTCTTCCCATCAAACTCCCACCTACACTTCCCTGTCCTCCTAAACACCTTCACACAGAAGTCTAATTTGCTGAATAGACTTCAACTTTGGCATTTATATGGGAAGAGCTTTCCTGTTTTGCTTACCCCTCCCTGGAAGAATTGAAAGCCATGTGCTAAGACAAGGTATTTGGGATTCATCCCTAGCCTTTGGGTTAACATGGTAATGGCATTATTTTCCTACAAATCCCCTGAGGCAGTTCGGAGGCAAATTAGGAGCTAGAGAGACCAAGGGGGCTGAGCCAGGGTGGCATTTCTTCTATCTAAATGATCCTTTGTTAAAGGACTAAAGAAATGTTCTATTTCCAATGTCCCCTAAATCTCCACTTCTCTGTTCCAGTGAGGGATTATTTCATGTTGTGACTGACAGACACATATCCTGACCTCACATCAGCCATTGCTATCACCTGTCTCCTTGCTAGTGCTCCCTGAACCCAGGATCTGGATTATAGGACTTCCTGCATGTAAATAGTCCCAATCAACCAGTCAATAAACATTTAGTAAGTACCTCTCATCCATTTGTCATTATCCTTGGTGCTGGGTATAGAGGGCCAGCTCTGAGAAAGTCCATTCTGGGTTATAGATACAGACCAGGTTTTTGGCCAAAGTTGGTCTGCAATAATTGATTTGTCTGTTCCAGTATCTATCAATCCTTCAAATTCTATGCCTTCTATTTTTATTTTTAAAGTTGGTCATTTTTCTGTGATATCTTGTACCCAGAAAGCCTCTCTTCCTGTGCTTCCAAATCCTTGTGAGCACCGAACTTTCTGAAAATAATTCCCTGTGGTTTCAAATTTTGTCAAAATCAATTGTGCTGGTATCTCCCCCTTTTCTATATATATGAGATGTGACAACATTGTATATAATAAAATTTTGATTTCTCCCACGTAATCTGAATCTTCTACCCTGGGGACTATAATGAGCCCTCTGAAGGAGGAGCTACTGCATCCTATGAGATATCCTGTTGTTAGGGTAGGTAGTGGGCCATATACTCCGGTGGGGACAGAGAGAACTCCTGCCGATGGAGGTAGAGTGTAATCATTTGCAGAGGGAAGGTCAAAACCCACACTACCTGGAGTAGCATGGTCTTTTATGGTGAGGGGTAAAGTGTGTTCATAGTTGGAATTGTCTGAGGGAGAACTAGGGAAAGGGCGACCCCTATTGTTTGCCGGAGCCAGGGCTGGCCCCGAGTGCAGTTTTCCAAATTCAAACGGCATTCTGATGCCCAATGGTTCCCTTTTCCACACCTAAGGTACGGTGTGGTTGGTCGGGAGGCGCGACTTTTCTGTATCCCTTTACGTGGTGCTCTGTATTCCTTTTTCATGTGTGGGCTTTCCACAGCTACAGCCATTTTAAAGTGGTTTTTGGCTGCTGTTGATTAAAAGCAGCGGCTACTACCTCAGCGTGGTTTACCAGTGTGCCCACTTTTTGGCATCTTCAATCATCTCAGAGATGGTCATACGAGGTCCCCCACCTAGCAGGACTCTCTTACAATTGGCATTACAATTTTCAACTGCCAACTTTTGTAACAACATATTGGCAGCTTCAGCGTCCCCTACACTCCTTTGGATGGCTTGCGTGAGTCTATTAGGAAAATCTGGGAATCTTTCTCTTGCCCCCTGTCTTTTGTTTTTCTTTTTTTTTTTTTAACTTGTTTTATATATTTAGTTTTCAGCATTGATTTTCACAAAAGTTTGAATTACAAATTTTTTCCCCATTTCTACCCTCCCCCCACTCCAAGATGGCGTATATTCTGGTTGCCCCGTTCCCGAGTCAGCCCTCTCATCTGTCACCCCACTCCCCTCCCATCCCCCTTTCCCTTCTTCTCTTGTAGGGCAAGATAAATTTCTATGCCCCATTTGCTTTGTATCTTATTTCCTAGTTGCATGAAAAAACTTTTTTTGTTGTTGTTGTTTTTCAATGTCTGTTTTTAAAACTTTAAGTTCCAAATTCTCTCCCCTCTTCCCTCCCCACCCACCCTCCCTAAGAAGGTAAGCAATTCAACATAGGCCACATACATATCATTATGTAAAACCCTTCAAAAATACTCATGTTGTGAAAGATTAACTATGTTTCACTCCTTCCTAACCTATCACCCTTTATTGAATTTTCTCCCTTGACCCTGTCCCTTTTCAAAAATGTTTGGTTTTTATTACCTCCTCCCCCTGTCTGCCCTCCCTTCTATCATCCCCCCTTTTTTATCTTCTTCCTCTTTCTTTCCTGTGGGTTAAGATACCCAATTGAGTGTGTATGGTATTCCCTCCTCAGGTCAAATCCAATGAGAGCATGATTTACTCATTCCCCCTCACCTGCCCCCTCTTCCCTTCCTACAGAACCACTTTTTCTTGCTACTTTTATGCGAGATAATTTACCCCATTCTATCTCTCCCTTTCTCCCTCTCTCAATATATTCCTCTCTTATCCCTTAAATTGATTTTATTTTTTTAGATATCATCCCTTCATATTCAACTCACCCTGTGCCCTTTGTGTGTGTGTGTATATATATATATATATACACCTACATATATACATACATAGACACACACACACATATACATATATATATATGCATATTCCTTTCAGCTACTATCATATTGAAGTGTCATGAATCATACACATCATCTTTCTACATAGGAATGTAAACAAAACAGTTCAACTTTAGTAAGTCCCTTGCAATTTCTTTTTCTGGTTCTTTTTCTTGATTACCTTTTCATGCTTCTCTCGATTCTTGTGTTTGAAAGTCAAATTTTCTATTCAGCTCTGGTCTTTTCACTGAGAAAGCTTGAAAATCCTCTATTTTATTGAAAATCCGTATTTTGCCTTGGAGCATGATACTCAGTTTTGCTGGGTAGGTGATTCTTGGTTTTAATCCTAGCACCATTGACCTCCGTAATATCATATTCCAAGCCCTTCAGTCCCTTAACGTGGAAGCTGCCAGATCCTGTGTTATCCTGATTGTTTTTCCACAATATTCAAATTGTTTCTTTCTGGCTGCCTGCACTATTTTCTCCTTGACCTGGGAGCTCTGGAATTTGGCGACAAAGTTCCTAGGAGTTTTCTTTTGGGGATCTATTTGAGGAGGCGATCTGTGGATTCTTTCAATTTCTATTTTACCCTCTAGCTCCAGAATATCAGGGCAATTCTCCTTGATAATTTCTTGAAAGATGATATCTAGGCTCTATTTTTGATCATGGCTTTCAGGTAGTATAATAATTTTTAAATTATCTCTCCTAGATCTATTTTCTAGGTCAGTGGTTTCTCCAATGAGATATTTGACATTGTCTTCTATTTTTTCATTCCTTTGGTTCTGTTTTATAATATCTTGATTTCTCATAAAGTCACTAGCTTCCACTTGCTCCAATCTCATTTTTAAGGTAGTATTTTCTTCAGTGGCCTTTTGGACCTCCTTTTCCATTTGGCTAATTCTGCCTTTCAAGGCATTCTTCCCCTCATTGGCTTTTTGGACCTCTTTTGCCATTTGAGTTAGTCTATTTTTTAAAGTGTTGTTTTCTTCAATATTTTTTTCAGTATTTTTGGGGTCTCCTTTAGCAAGTCATTGACTTGTTTTTCATGGTTTTCTTGTATCATTCTCATTTCTTATCCCAATTTTTCCTCTACTTCTCTTACTCGCTTTTCCAACTCCTTTTTGAGCTCTTCATGGCCTGAGACCAGTTCATGTTTTTCTTGGAGGCTTTTGGTGTAGGCTCTTGCACTTTGTTGACTTCTTCAGGCCGTATGTTTTGGTCTTCTTCGTCACCATGGAAGGATTCCAAAGTCTGAGACTGAATCTGGGTGTGTTTTCACTGCCTGGCCATGTTTCCAGCCAACTTACTTGACCCTTGAGTTTTTTGTCGGGGTATGACTGCTTGTAGAGCAAAGAGTACTTTGTTCCAAGCTTGAGGGGATGCACCATTGATTTCAGAGCTATTTCTATACAGCCACCTCTGCCACACCAGCACTCCTCCTTCCTCAAGAACCACCAACCTGGACCTCTGATCCGCCACTTAATTCCTCCCTCCACGTGGGCCAGGGGCCGGAAGTAACTGCAGCTGTAGTTCTGTAGCTGCACCTCCCCCGCTGCCCCTGGGGTGGTGGTTGAATCTCAAACTCTGTCCCCTGCAGCTTCTCCCACTAACCTTCTCTGTTGTCTTCGGTGTTTGTGGGTTGAGAAGTCTGGTAACTGCTACAGCTCACTGATTCAGGGTGCTAGGGCCTGTCCTGCTCCTGGTCTGGTTGGTCCTGCTGCCTCCCACGCTGAGCTCTGCTCCCCTCCACTCAGTGCATGATAGACCTCATCCAGTGACCATCCAGGCTGTCTTGGGCTGGATCCCTGCTTCCCTCTGCTATTTTGTGGGTTCTACAGTTCTAGAATTTGTTCAGAGCCATTTTTATAGGTTTTTGGGGGGATGTGGTAGTCCCTCTAAAGTCCCTGCTTTCCAGCCACCATCTTGGCTCCACCCCTGGAAGTCCTGTCTTTTGTTTTTCTAAGATAATTTTAATGATTCTAATTTTTACTCAAGTAGATTTCACTTTCTTGTTCACTCCTTAAAAACTTTTTGAGAGTGAGAACTTTGAATTTGCCAGTCAAGGTGAGTGGGACTCTGGAAAAGATCCAGTGGTGCCTTGACCCTTCTCCTTGTACTGGGAGACTCAAAGTGTCTCTTTTTTGAGATCTATGCTTTTTCCAAATTTGCCTTAGTGCCAAATGGTACAATAAATCCCTATTTATCATATTAGGAGTAACACATTTCACTGAAATTCGAGGGAAATTTTTCCCACTTTCTTTCTTATCTTTCTTCACATTCCAAATTGGCCACATTCGGAATGGAGTGAGAAAGAAAGAGCATTTTTTTTGAACTACTTCCCAAAGGTTTCCAAACATTATTTCTCTCTAATTTTGACCTGATACTTCTCCAACTTGCTTTTTCCATAACAAAAACTAAACAAGAAAACATTTTTCTCTCTAGAGATAATGGACATTACAGGCTGTCAGATTACACTCTCCACACAGAAACAAAAATACAGAACACAGACACAGAGACAGGAAACACAGAGAGGATTTTTTGAATCCTTTGCACAAATTGCTTGGCCCACAGGAATGTAATGGAAGCCAGGTGCCATGCTTTATTGGGGTCTTGAAGACCCTGCCTTTTAAGATGATGTGGGGCAAATCCCCGGCTGTAGGGGAAATGTGCCAATCTCTGCTGTCTCTAAAAATTCTTGTAATTTGGGTAGTTGTTATTAAGAGACCTCTTTCCCTTACTAGCTTCTTTAGAACTTTCATACGGTATTCTCGGTCTCTTTTTCCTGATTGCATTTGCCCCATTTCTCTAAATACCTGTATAATAGGAAAGTGAAAGTAAAAGAGTTAATCCTCGTATAAACCTGGTGATACTAAGGAAAGTAAAAGTAAACGAGAGGAAAGATTATTGTCCTTATACTAAATCAACTGAGTTTGTCCCCTGGAGCTCCCTTTGTGCCAGGGCTTCTCTCTGTGGGAGACTCAACTCCTTCAGAGCCTCTGTCCTCTGGTTTCATTCTGCTTCAGGTTCATTTGCTTTAAATCTGTGTTTGCCTCAGGTCCGTTTGCTTTGTGCTCCTTTGCTCTGAGTGTCCACGTCTGCTTCGGGTGTCTCTTGCCTCAGGGTCCCTCCTTCGGGCACCACTTGCCTTCACATGCAGACAGCGGCCATGGCTACCAGAGAGTGAAAAGGATGCCACAGAGAGCGAAAAGAAAACACGGGCCAGGTGAAGAGTAAAGGACAGCTCCATTTAGCATGCAGAGGGAAAGGGCTTATATACCTTTTAGGCAAGCAGAATCAACAAGTTCACATGCAAGGGATTTGTTATAATGCATGACTTCCTTGCGCTTAGTTCCACTTTGCATGACTTCCTCATGCTTTTGTTCCCCTTTTGCCATAAACAATATTGTATTAATAGCCTACAGGTGGTGTTTAGCATGTGTGTGCCATGGGGGCATTGGAGAGAGCACGTGTATATCGAGGAGTCTTGGAGAGCCTTTATGCTAAACAGCACATGTACACCAAAGTGGGGTATGGAGAGCCCATGTGCCGAGTTATCAGCCCAAGGACAAGAACAGATCCCCAGGGAAAACATGGTGTGTATCTATATCCCAGAATGGACTTTCTCAGAGCTGGCCCTCTACAGCTGGGGATATGAAAGGAAAAGATCCAAACTAGTTCTTACCCTCAAGGAGCTTAGAGTGAGAGACAGCTTACACAGACAGTAATCTATACAGAATAAATTAAAAATAAATAGAAGCTAATTTGGCAGAGGTGGGGGGGAGGCGCTGGCATGTCTAAGGATCATGAAAGACTTCATGTAGAAAGTGGTGCTGGATCTTTGTCCTGAAGGAAGTCAGGGGCTGTGGCAGGGAGAGATGAGGAAGGGGTGTATTCCAGGCATAAAGAACAGCAACAATAATTAATAATAATGCAAAAACATGGAGGCAAATGATGGAATGTGGTGCAGGGATGGTAAAAAGATTAATTTAGTGAAACCATAAAGTTCAGGGAAGGGAATAATGTATATAATGAAACTGGAAAGGTGGGTTGGGCCACATTGTCAAAAATCCTCCATCCTCAAAGGGAGCCTTATGGGCTCTGACAAAAACCCCACCAATCTTTGCCGGTAGATAGTGATCAGCTCAGAGTCCCTTTAATGCCCTCTCAAACATCTTCCCTCCAACCTGTCCTGCCCCCAGCCTGGCCACCTCCTCCCTAATCAGGTCAATCATCTGCCTTTGGATCATTACCCATGAGGTATCTAGGAAACCCTTCAATTTCTTGATGCTTACAGCAGTACAACCCTCTGGGCAGTGCCCCATGTGTAATTCCCGTTTCCAGGGGATGAGCCTGAGGCAAGGAGCTGTCTGGGGCCTAACAGTCAGGCCCTGAAAAAGGGAAACTCAACAGTGGGATCTCAGCCTCAGCAGGATGATGGCTGCTTAGACAGTTCCTGAGATTCAGTCAAACCCAGAGGCAGCCCTGAGTGGAATAAGGAGGCCAACTCCCATGTAACCAGTCATCCAAAGTAGAAATGTTTATTAAGTAATTGTTTTCTGTTCAGCCCTGTGCTTGGGGGCATGGGGAATACAAAGTATCAGAGACACCGGACCTACATAAAATGTAGCTAATGATCAGAGTTCCTCCTTAACTGTCTGTGTGTGATACAGAGGGGAAGGGCAGCAAGACTGGAAATCAAGGGTATATTCTTATGGCATAGGATGGGTGAGCAAGGAGCAGGCGTGATCTGAGATAGATCAAGATGTGGAGAGAGAGCTCAGGGTAAGTATCAATAAGCATTCCTTCACTATACTAGCTTGCAATTATGTGGCACTTAAAGGTTTACAAAGCTTTTGTTTTAATAAATATTATCTCCCCGTCAAGAAAACTGTGAGAAGTAAGTACTATTATTATCCCCATTTTATAGGTAAAGAAACTGAGGAAGACATTTTCCAGGGTCACAAAGCTAGCAAGTGTTTGGGACTGAATTTAACTCGTCTTCCTGATTCCATGTCCAATGTTCTATCCAGTTGTTTCAACAATGCAGCTAGCAGCTTCTGTGGGGGTGTAAGATCCACCCACAGCCAACACCTGGAAAGCTGCCAACAGCACAGGTTCTTTTGATCTACTTAGCTAAGGAAAGCAAGGTGAAGGGGTTGACAAGTTTCCTTTAATCCAGCATACAGACAGCATTCACTTAGTTCAGGGGGAAAAGCCAGCACCCTGAACTTCAGGACAAAATACAAACAAATTACAAATATCAACAGACAGACCCGATACAATTCATAGTTACCAACATCTAGGTTCACCCCGGGAGCTCAGAACAAGGGCTGGCCCAGAGTCACGTGCCACCACTGCTGTAAGGAGGAGCTCCAAAGAACAGACAGCCAACCCCTGGTTTTTATATCTTTTTCAGCGTCAGGGGTAAGTCACACATGCAACTCACCCATGTGACCAAAAATTGTCACAAAGAGGTGGACTTAAACCTATGTGGTCTAAGAGCCTCTGCTGTCCCAGACATGTAAACTAGGCCCTCCCTGGAGTTAGCCCCACCTTGGGCCCCACCTTAGTTGCCAATCCACACCCACTAAGGTTTTACACCTAATAGGGGTTTGGGCCTGGGGCTTAGCACTTAGTAAGGCTCAATGAAATGCACTCAATTACTCAAATGGAACAAAAGCCAAACTATTCAAGAGCACTTGTTTGAACTAAGTGCTAAGGAGCCCATTTTGCCTACCAACACACCAGTTAGCTGCCTCCTTCATTCACTTAAGCAATAATGACTGAGGATTTAGCTCATGACAGTCACTATAACAGGAGCTCCCACAGAGTACTTCACAGAGCAAACGAAGGCTGAGTATCACTTTGTCAGTGGGACTGAGCACATGAGGGTTTCTGGGGAGACTCATCCACAACTTTGAGGAGGAGATCCTGTAGCAATGTGGAGAAGTATATGGCCTTGACCAAGCTGAGGCAGCCCATTGTGGAGCTAATGAACAGTCTGCTGGAGGCCCTGGAGCGAGCACGGGCCCATGTGGCCTGGTGCAGGGAAAATTGTAGTTGTTGGAGTCCTTCTGGATACAGAGGAGGGGTGAGTGGGAGCAACAGGAGGGGAGGGAAAAGGGGAGGGGCTGAGAGGAAAGAAATGGGAGGGGAGGAGAGGGGAGGAAAGGAGGATGAGATGAGGAATGGACAGGAGGAGATCAGGTAAGAAGAGAGGAGAAGGGATGATGAAGGGAGCAATGAGAGGAGTGTGAAGAGAGAGAAGGCAGAGTTAGGGGAGATGGGAGGGGAAGGAAAGAGAAAGGAGGGAAGGAAGAGATGAGGACTTCACTTTGAGCTTGTCTACTCCACAGGGACATGGTCATATCCCTGACTATCCCAGGCCCTCCTAGCTTAGGAGTCAGGATACTGAAGGCCTAGACTTCTCCCAAAGAGAACCCCACCCCCCCCACCCCGCCCCTGGCCAGAGATTGACAGGGGAAGGGCTCTGAGAAGGAGCCTATTATAAAGCTGAGAAATCTGTTTGCAATCAGAAACCCACCTGCTCATAGTTTTGCTCCATTTCCCTGAATGCTGATGACTCCAAGACTCATGGGGCTATTTCTCACTCTCTAAAATGTCTAGTTGAATAGAAGCCTTGCCCACATCCTGGCCTTGGGACAAGAGAGGGACCTGAGCCTGGTTTTGAATGAGGGAATAGAGGTGAGTCCTGGACTAGGAAGATTTGCTCTGGCTCTTTCAGGATGTTTCTTTTTTCTTCTAGTTGAGCCTGAAGGGACTGTATATCCATTAAAGATGGCTCCCCTAGGATATCCAAACCAGCTTGTCTCTTTTATTACTGGTTTCTCTCCTGGGGACGCTGAGGTTAGGCATTTCCTGAATGGTCAGGAGCAGACAGCTAGGGTTGTTTCCACAGGCCTGATTAGCAATGGAGACTGGACCTTCCAGACTGTGGTAATACTAGAAATGATCACCAAGTGTGGACATGTCTACACCTGCCAAGTGGAGCACTGCAGCCTTCAGAACCCTGTCATTGTGGTGTGGGGTGAGAAGCAGCTCCTGATCCTTCAGATGCAACATTCCTCAGGGCATGGAAGCCTCCAGTTCTGGTCTCCTGTTGCCCACTTTCCTCCTCTAGAATATGTTGTGCTTCCCCCAATACAATCCCCTGTCCGTGGTGCTGAGCTGAGGACTATGGGAATCTAGTATCTTGGTTGCAACTTTACAAGAGACTCCTTCCCAGAGCATCTCCCCTGTCAATCCACTGAAGAAATCTCTGGGCAGGAGAGTTTCTTTGGAAAAAGTCTAGACCTTCACTATCCTGACTCCTAAGCCAAGTGGCCCTGGGATAAGCAGAGATATAACCAGGTCCCTATGAATTAGACAATTCAGCACCACCATCAGTGGCCCCAGCCCTAGGAGCTAACCTGCTTTGGGGACTCTGCAATCTGCCTATCTGTTCCTTTCCCCTTGGATAGGGCAACTAGATTCCTCTTCCTCTTTCCTTTTAACCAACTCAGGCCCTCAAAGTTGTCTGATCACCACACCAGGGTGGCTCCTAGGGGGAAAATTGTGATTCTTGGTGTGTCTTATCCCAGAAAGATGCTGAGTGGAGACAGGGGCTTTGTGCTAAAGCTGATCTTCCTTGGCATTGGCTCACTGTTCACCTTATAAGTCAGAAACGTGAGAAATTCATGAGATGGTCCTGAGGCCCCTATGTTCTCTCCAAGGGAGGAGAAGGGGATTGAATTTGTCTGGGGCTCTGAGTCTGGTGCAGGGTTGAGAAAATCCTCTGTCTTTGACTGCAGCTGTTCGTCACCTTGACTTTAAAAAGGTAGCTTAGGAGGCCAGGTGTCAGAGCTCAAAGGGTTTCGGAGACCCTGTTTTCACAAAGGTAACTCTTTGAGACATCTTGTGTCCCAGCTCTGAGAGCCCACATGTACCCAGAAGCACAGAAGGACCTTCTTGTTCCACTTTGCTTAGATGCTCTACTCTTCCCTTTTATGGCTCATGGATTCACCAGGGTTTTGTGTGAATATTTCTGTCTGTCCTGTCTCCCAGGAAACCAAGGCCAACAACCAACAGGTGAGTTCCTCTACCCAGGTCGGGCTTGGTTCTAATAACAGCACCTTTTTTTCAGTAGATTTTGAAACCTTGGACCCTGAGGGGGAAGAAGTAAGAGATAGTGAGGAATGTAGGGCAATCTCTAGGTTGTGAGCCTGAGGAACTAGAGGAATCGTGTTGCCCTCTACAGTAATACAGGAGGTAGGAAGGGCAAGGGGTTTGGGGTAAAGGTAGTGAGTTCCATTTTAGACATATTGAATTTAATGTTCTTCATTTTATCTTAAAACTGTTTTAAGGGGTTTGAATATGCATGAGCAAAGCAATTAAGATTATGGATGTAATAATAAAGCAATAATCATAACAATAAACCTCATATTTTTACACTATTTTACCTACCAAGACCCTTCTTGTAAAGAAAATGAATTTCTTTTAAAATTATTAAGAAAATTTAAAAAATTTAGAAATCTATTTTTCTACATTATAGGCTTCTTTGACTATTTTTAGGGAATTATATTCAGTATTAACTCAGTACCTTCAACTGAGTAAAAATGATTTCATAATAAAATCCTCAGAATTTACATATGAAAGTTAAAATATATCCAGATATTTATCATAATAGACTCTCCCTATGTTATTTACTAGGGAACATTATACACAAGATGATATTTCTACAATCACATTTAAGGACTTTTAGTTATTCGCACATGGTTATTTGGATATATGCATATGCCTCAACAATCCCTTCCAGTTCTAAATCTATGACTCTCTGATCCTGTGAGAGTTTATTACATGCACAGCAATACCACAATGAACCTCAGAATGATGAGAAGCATTTCTGAAAATTACATATGGTCCCATATTCTTTCTTAATGACATGCACATTCAAATTTGCTTAGTTTAGAAAACAAAGTTGATTTTTAAATTTTTTTTTGTCCTGTGACATTGCCATTAATAAATGTTGCAGAGATGAAGGTTCAAGAAGAATGACCAGTTGCATTGGTGATGTAATCTCATGACAGCTCTATGTTTACAGAAGTTACTTGAAAACATTTGCGCATGTAAGGAAGTGAAGTGATAAGAACTAAAACACTACACAAGAACAGCGAAGTTATAATGATTATTAACCATGAAAGACTTAGCAACTCTGATCATTAAAATGATCCACAACAATTCCAAAGGACTCAAGATGAAAAAAAAATGCTATCTTCCTTCACAGAGAGAACTGATGGACAATGAATAGATTGAAGCATTTTTTTCTTTAGTGTATAATGCCAGGGTTTTCAGATGGCAACATAACAGTCATGGGATAAGGAAGCCAAGAGATAAAACTCCTTTGCTCCCAATAAGATGGCAAAAAAATTGAGTAAGGCATCAAGCAAAGGAAATCATCTTGTTCTCAGTTCCTAGGTCCACTAGCATTTTGGGATCAAAGAGAGTTGTAAAGGAAATTTCCAAGAAGGAGAAGTTCTGAGGAAGAAATACATGGGAGTCTGGAGCTGGGAATCCAGCAGGGTGAGAATAATGATGGTCAGGTTTCCAGTGACACTTACAAGGCATGTTAGTAGCAGAAAAACAAAAAGAATAACTTGGGTCATTTGTCAATCCTCCAAGGAAGAACTCTATCACTATAGTTTGGTTTCCCATCATTGACATCTGCCAAAGTTGAGGTAGAGAACAGGTGAGGGAGATCAAAATGAAGCTGTATATACCAAAGCAACACACAAAATCTAATGAAGGAAGGAACAGAGGGAGGGAGAAAGAGAGGAAGCTTTTGTTAAGTACAATTATGTGCCAAGTACTCTGTTAAGTGCTTTACATACAGATTATTTAATTCTCACAGCAACCATAGCAGGTAGGTGGTATTATCCCCATTTTACAGTTGAGGAAACTGAGGCATAAAGAAGTGACTTGTCCAGGGTCACATAGTTAGTGTCTGAGTCTGGATTTCAATTCAAGTATTCCTGCTTCTTGGTTCACACTTCTCCCTTCCTTCTCCCTCTCCACCTGTGGATATAGTCAGAGGATGTAATCCCAGCTGATGAATTATTAATGTGTTGACAAGATATAATTATCTGGACCACCTTTTTCCAGTAGACAAACAAATATTGGCCTGGGCCCTGCATGCTTGTACAAGGGAACTAATGACAGGAAAGGTGTTGCTAATGAGATATGAAATGAAATATAAAACGTGACAAGTGATCCCTCCCTATATGGAGAGGAATGTGTCCCTTGGGTGAATCTCAAATGAAATAACACCACAGAATGAAGAATAAATCAGCTCCCTAAGAACAGGGGAGACTTCTCAAAGAGGAACTTGAGAAAGGGAAGCTTCCTGGGCTGGGGCCAATTTTTTGGGCCTCTGGGTCTATTAACACATTAGCATCTATCATCCATGATTACATCCAGGGACTACATCAAGGTATTTGTGGGAAAGAGAAGACCAATACCCCTTCCCTTCCAACAATAGTATTGTATGACACTATTAATAAGGACTACTATTCATTAATAATTAAAAATAAAATAATAGACTGGCCTTCTTATAATACCTTAATGGTTAAAAAGTGCTTCCTATGCATCATATCATCTTAGCCTCACAATAATACTATGAATTAGTTTCTGTTGATATTCATGTCACCATTTTATGGATGAAGAAACTGAGTCTTCTAGATGGTAAATGATTTCCTCATGGTCACAAAAAATATATAAATATATATAAAATCAGTCCATCCTGACCACCAAGGCCGGCAATCAGTTCAGTAAGGTGAAGCTACTGAAAAGTTTTGAAAAAATTGAAGAGGGTAAGAGATAGTCAAGGATGTTACCTAGGGACTGTAGACTGGTATTACCCTCTACAGTAACAGGAAACATAGGAGGTGGGGAGTGAAAGATAACACGTTTGTACTGGATATATTGAGTTAAGGGGTCTGAAAAACAGTTGGAGATATTAGCTTGAAGGTTAGCAAGTAAGTTAGGCCGAGATAGGTAGATCTGAGAATCATCAGTATGGAGAGTGTCATGAAATCTATGGGAATCCAAATGATCACCAAGTGAAGTAGTATAGAAGAAATAGGGCTCAGAACAGAACAGTGGGGGACACCTATGGTTAAAGTGTGTGATCTGGAGGAGGATCTAGCAAAGGAGACTGAGAAGGACTGGTCAGATGGGTAGAACCCTGAAAACCTAGAGAGAAAAGAGGCCATCAAAAAGGAGAGGGTGATCAACAATGTCAAACTCTACGGAGAGGTCAAGAAGAGTGAGGGTTGACAAAAAGCCATTATGTGTGATACTTAGAGATCATTGGTAATTTTGGAGAGAGCAGTTGTTGTGCAATGTTGAAGCTGAGAACCAAACTATAAAGGGTTAATAAGAAAGCAGGAGGAGATAAACTGGAGATACCTGTTGTAGTTGGCCTTTTCAAGGCATTTGACCACAAAGGGCAAATGAGATTCTTTCCTCTTATTTTTCTACTTGTTTTTACAGTAAATTCTTTTGAAACACATACACACACACACACACACACACACACACACACACACACACACACACCCCTCCAGTTGTTCTTGTGGTCCAACAGATGCGGCAGCAAAATTGATGTGGATATTGCAATAGCAGTGGCTTCCTGTGCTCCCAAGCAAAGTCTAAGCCTCATTTAGTCACTCATCATTCATTTATTTAATTACACTTCTGCAGATAGACCCAACATTTGTTGAACCCTGTGAGTTTCAGGAGAGATTCTTTCCCAGTCTAGAGCTTCCTGACTGTTAAATCTTCATTCTTCACTGCTTTGATCTTAGTAATGATTTTCCCCTTCCCAGATAATGCATATTTCTTAGATAAATGGAGATTTCCCCTAACATTTCATATTTTAAGAGAAAATGACATTTTCTGAATATTAAAAAATATCCTCTTTCAGGTGAGTAATTTTAATTCATGTTCATTTAAAAATTGTCCAATGGTATAAGGATGGCATTGTTTATTTTCATTTTCTTAGATAACCTATCAATGGTTACATTAAAAGGCCATTGGGTATTTATTGTGTGACTTTAGGAGGTTATATGCCTTCTCTGGGCCTCAGGCCAGATTTCCCTCTGGAAAGCAAAGCTGAATTCCATGATCTCTAAGCTGCCTTCCCACTCTAAACCCACAATGCTAATGTGACCCTTACATGCTGAGTCTGCAATTGTCTACTGTGAGACTGAATTGGTTTGGAAAAGCAGTGCTTGGTTTAAAAAGGGCTTCTCTTGGAAAGCCAAGGCATTGGTTCCCAGACTATAATACTACTTGCTGATAGTAGAAATTGATGCAATAATTCTTTCTTCTTCATAGTTATCATTTAAGAATGAAACTGCTTTTTCTTCTTTCTTCAGGAGTTAAGAGGAGGGGAAAGTAGTGCATGTTCATTAATAGTCAAAGAATTCTGTGGTTAACACACCAGCACTTAGGTGGCAAATCATGAAATTTCAGGGTTTTAAAACTTTAGGGGAGAGCAGGAGTGCAGAGCCTACTGAAGATCTAAGTCCAGTCCGGGTTGGGGGTTCTTGGGGAAGGAGGAGTGCTGGTGTGGCAGAGCTGGCGCATCCCCCCAAGCGTGGAACATAGAACTTGTAAGTCTACAAGCAGTCATACCCCACTGAAAAACTCAAGGGTCAAGTTAGTTGCTTGGGAATATGTCCAGGGAGTGAAAACGCACCCAGATTCAGTCTCAGACTTTGGAATCCTTCTTTGGTGACAAAGAAGACCAAAACATACAGCCAGAAGAAGTCAACAAAGTCAAAGAGCCTACAACAAAAGCCTCTGAGAAAAACATGAACTGGTCTCAGGCCAGGGAAGAGCTCAAAAAGGGTTTGGAAAAGCAAGTTAGAGAAGTAGAGGAAAAATTGGGAAGAGAAATGAGAAGGTTGCGAGAAAACCATGAAAAACAAGTCAATGACTTCCTAAAGGAGACCCCCAAAAAATATTGAAAACTATACTGAAGAAAACAACACCTTAAAAAATAGATTAACTCAAATGGCAAAAGAGCTCCAAAAAGCCAATGAGGAGAAGAATGCCTTGAAAGGCAGAATTAGCCAAATGGAAAAGGAGGTCCAAAAGACCACTAAAGAAAATACTACCTTAAAAATTAGATTGGAGCAAGTGGAAGCTAGCGACTTGATGAGAAATCAAGATATTATAAAACAGAACCAAAGGAATGAAAAAATGGAAGACAATGTCAAATATCTGATTGGAAAAACCACTGACCTGGAAAATAGATCCAGGAGAGATAATGTAAAAATTATTGGACTACCGGAAAGCCATGATCAAAAAAAGAGCCTAGATATCATCTTTCAAGAAATTATCAAGGAGAACTGCCCTGATATTCTAGAGCCACAGGGCAAAATAGAAATTGAAAGAATCCATCGATTGCCTCCTCAAATAGATCCCAAAAAGAAATCTCCTAGGAATATTGTCGCCAAATTCCAGAGCTCCCAGATCAAGGAGAAAATACTGCAAGCAGCCAGAAGGAAACAATTTGAGTATTGTGGAAACCCAATCAAAATAACCCAAGATCTGGCAGCTTCTACATTAAGAGATCGAAGGGCTTGGAACACAATATTCCGGAGGTCAATGGAGCTAGGATTAAAACCAAGAATCACCCACCCAGCAAAACTGAGTATCATGCTCCAAGGCAAAATATGGACTTTCAATAAAATAGCGGACTTTCAAGCTTTCTCAGTGAAAAGACCAGAGCTGAATAGAAAATTTGACTTTCAAACACAAGAATCAAGAGAAGCATGAAAAGGAAATCAAGAAAAAGAACAAGAAAAAGAAATTACAAGGGACTTACTAAAGTTGAACTGTTTTGTTTACATTCCTACATGGAAAGATTATGTGTATGATTCATGAGACCTCAGTATTAGGGTAGCTGAAGGGAATATGCATATATATGTAAATGTGTGTGTGTTTATGTATATATATATATATGTATAAGTGAATGTGTATGTATGTATATATGTATGTGTGTATATATATGTATATATATACACATATATGTGTGTGTGTGTGTGTATATATATATAGTGTGTGTGTGTGTGAGAGAGAGAGAGAGAGAGAGCACAGGGTGAGTTGAAGATGAAGGGAAGATATCTAAAAGAAATAAAATCAAATTAAGGGATGAGAGAGGAATATATTGAGAAAGGGAGATAGGGAGAGATAGAATGGGGTAAATTATCTTGCATAAAAGTGGCAATAAAAAGCAGTTCTGTAGGAAGAGAAGAGAAGGCAGGTTAGGGGGGAATGAGTGAATCTTGCTCTCATCAGATTTGACCTGAGGAAGGAATACCATACATACTCAATTGGGTATCTTACCCCACAGGAAAGAAGAAGGAAGGAGACAAAAGGGGGGGATGATAGAAGGGAGGGCAAATGGGGGTGGAGGTAATCAAAAACAAACACTTTCGAAAGGGGACAGGGTCAAGGGAGAAAATTCAATAAGGGGGATAGGTTAGGAAGCAGCAAAATATAGTTAGTCTTTCACAACATGAGTATTGTGGAAGGGTTATACATAATGATACACATGTGGCCTATGTTTAATTGCTTGACTTCTTAGGGAGGGTGGGTGGGAAGGGAAGAGGGAAGAGAATTTGGAACTCAAAGTTTTTTAAAAACAGATGTTCAAAAACAAAAAAAAAATTTTGCATGCAACTAGAAAATAAGATACACAGGCAACGGGGCATAGAAATTTATCTTGCCCCAGAAGAAAGGAAGGGAAAAGGGGATGGGAGGGGAGTGAGGTGACAGAAGGGAGGGCTGACTGGGGAACAGGGCAACCAGAATATACACCATCTTGGAGTGGGGGGAGGGCAGAAATGGGGAGAAAATTTGTAATTCAAACTCTTAAGAAAATCAATGCTGAAAACTAAATATATTAAATATATAAAAAAAAGAAATTAAAAAAAAAGAATTGTCATTGGCTCAATTAGCTTTTTCTTGTTCCTTGAACCTGGGTTAGAGTTCTCCCGATATTGTGAGCCTGGACTCCACCGATGAGAGTAAGGCCAGTGCTGATGTGGGGGATTGTTTAAAAAAAAAAAAAACTTTGGAGGATGAAATCTTTAAAAGAAGTTCAGTACATTCAACTGGGAAAAGATTTAAGTATTTAAAATTTGAATTGTTAATTAATTTATGAAATTATGAAATGGGGGCAAGCATACTCAGTTCTTTGGGTATCTCACCAGTAAAGACCAGAATTGGCATCAGGAAACAGGGAGGCAATCACAATTTAATGAAACAGAGTTTGGGGACAAAAGCCCATAAAGGCAGAGACAGGTGATGAAGGAGGTACAGAAGCAGAGAGAATGGGAGGCAGGTGGAGTAGGGAAGTGAAGGCAGACGGAGAAGAGGCAGAGATTGTCACTCACATAACCATGGACTAGAGTTGGGAGCATTAGGTTGAATTGACAACATGGAGGTAGAAGGAGGCTTGGTGGGGCAGGAGTTTGAGATCTCATATTTATAGAGTTTTTCAGGGGGGAATAGACCAACTCCTATCTGTGCCACATTGGGGTTAGTTCATTAACATTTCCAAATCATCTTTAAATTATTGCTGAATCTTCTAAGTTGTCATTGCGAAGTTACCAGCGCCTTTCTCATATCTGCTCTTTCTCACTGTGGAGGTCTGGAATTTGTCTTGGATTTGCATATCACAGAACCCAAACCCTTGAGAGGAGCACCTGGATGGCTTCCCCCATTTAGACCACATTACTAGGATGTGAATTTTGGTTAACGTATGATACAATTTGCAAATTATAGTCCTTTGATCTTTGGGACAGTTTGTACATGACTTCCAGGTTCCCTTTTGCTATCTTCTGTTCTGCTATTGTTCCTTTATACAGGCTACTTATAAATTTACTTGCTATACTAACTAGTGTGTGTGTGTGTGTGTGTGTGTGTGGAGGGGATGATCAGGAGGATGCAAACAAGATACAATTTTAATGCAAAATTCAACAACACAAAGACCAAAAAAGGCAGACCCTTCATTAGGCATTCATTTAGTTATTAAATTTATCTTTTCCAAATGACTTGAATGATCCCCATGTTCTTATTCCTGGCTTAAAAAGATCTTCGCATATTCCATAGTGCTCATGTAGTAAGTGGAGTCTAGTCTATGGAAACACACTATATGATGCATCTTAAGGTCCTTAAGAGAGTTCATATTGAAGTTTGAAATTATTTTTTGATAAAATGCAGGCTCATAGGATTTAAAACTGTGGTACCAGGGCTGGAAGAGTCCCTAGAGATCATATTGTCATTATAAGGTCATGGATTTAGCATTGGAAGAGACCAGAAATGTCACCTAGTTTGAGCTCTTTACAGATAAGATGATAAAGGCCAAGAGATGGTCTGTGAGGTGCCCAAGGTTGTGCAGAAATAGGGGGCTGTGCTTTACAGCATCATGTGAACTAGCTTGGGCCGCAAAGTACAGCCAGAGTAAATTAGTATGTGCTGGAAAAAAAAACTAAGGCTTTGAGAAAGCACTTAAACTGAACTTTAGAAAATGTCAAAACTGGGGGGCAGAGCCAAGATGGCCGCATGAAGGCAGCGTCTTACCGGAGCTCTCTCACAAGGTCTGTCAGATTCCTATTAAAAAGTGAATTTGAGCAGATTTGAGAGAGTCAGAAACCACGACCAGTCTGTGTGGGGCAAATTTCCGAGCCTGGAGAGTCTGAAAGGCCAAAGGCATGAATCTGTAGGCTCGAAGAGGGCTCAGCGTGGGGAGCTGCTCCAGACCAAAGCGAAAGCGGTCGGCAGGGAAATCCACGTGGGAGACAGGCTGGGAGAAAGCTGGGCTCCCGAAACCTGCGGAGATCCCCAGGCCTCCCAACACAGGACGGCAGTCTGTGGAAGCGACGAGAGGCAGTGCAATGCCGCTGGCCGTGAAAACACCCACTCCTGACGCTTGTAGCCCAGAAACTCGGGTTCTTGAACTTCCAGGAGACATAATGGCCAGGTAAACGGCTCTAATCCCTCCGCTCCCCACCCAGAGAATTCCTCGGGGGAAAAAAAAAGAAAAGAACGCTGGAACAGAGGAGAAAGAAGTGGGGCTTCAGTGGTCAGATAGAAGAAGTTCATTAGTCCCAGAGGGGCAGAGTCGGCAGGAGTCAACACCAGGAGCCCAGACATAATCTTGCTCCCCCAGGGGAAGTGCCAGAGATCAGCTCAAACAACAAACAGCTGAGACCATTGCTGAAAAGCAACAGTGCTGGAGAACACCCATAGGGAGTGAGAAGTCAGGGAGCCAGACGCCTCCCCCACACCTCAGGAAACTGAAGGTATAATTCTAGACTCACAACCCCCAGAATAAGAAAGCTGGGACCGAGAGCCCTGAGCCCAAAAGGCAGAAATTTGTTGTAAAGCCAGGAAAAGGCAAACCAACAAACATGAAGAACACAAAAAAACCGAGGACAATAGATTCTTTTTATGGAGACAGGCAGGATCAAAATAACAATATGGAAGGGGACAGCAATGACACTGTGGATACATCGGATACCTCAAAAGATAATGTGAACTGGACTCCAGCCTAAAAAGCATTGCTGGAAGAGCTAAAGGAGGATTTTAAAAACCAAATTAGGGAGGTGAAAGAAAACATGGAAAAAATGGAAAAGTCCCTAAAGAATGAGATTGGCGAAATGGCCACGGAGATTCAGAATCTAAATAGAGAAAATGACACGCTGAGAGGTAAGATCAACCAATTGGAAAAGGAGACTCAAAAGCAAAATGAAAACACTAACTCATTAAAAATTAGAGTTGAGCAAGTGGAAGCTAATGAATCTATGAGGCACCAAGAAGTAGTAAAGCAAAATGTTAAGAATGAAAAAATAGAAAAAAATGTGAAATATCTGATTGGGAAAACAATTGACCTGGAAAATAGATCCAGGAGAGACAATTTAAGAGTTATTGGTCTACCGGAAATCCACCATGAAAAAAGGAGCCTTGACAGTATCTTCAAAGAAACTATCAAAGATAACTGCCGAGAGGTCATAGAACCAGAAGGCAAAATAGTCATTGAAAGAATTCACCGATCACCCCCTGAAAGAGATCCCAAACTGAAAACACCAAGAAATATTATAGCCAAATTTCAGAAGTATAAACTCAAGGAGAAAATACTGCAAGCAGGCAAAAAGAAGAAATTCACATATCGTGGAACTACAGTCAGGATCATGCAGGATCTCTCAACTTCCACATTAAAAGACAGGAGAGGGGGCAGAGCCAAGATGGCAGCTGGAAAGCAGGGACCAGCTTGAGCTCCCTGCGGAGTCCCTCCAAAAACCTATAGAAAATGGCTCTGAACCAATTCTAGAATGGCAGAACCCACAGAACAGCTGAGGGAAGCAGGGCTCCAGCCCAGGACAGCCTGGATGGTCTCTGGGTGAGGTCTATCCCACATGGAGCTGGGAGCTGGGAGCTGGGAACGGAGTGGAGCAGAGCCCAGCCTGAGCAGCATGGAACAACCAAACTTGGAGTCTGGCGGATGGGGCCCCTAGCGCCCTGAATATGTGAGCTGCGGCAGTTACCAGACCCCCTCAACCCACAAACACCAAAGACTGCGGAGAAGGTTAGTGGGAAAAGCTGCGGGAGTGGAAGGAGTTCACGGTTTGGCTTCCAGCCCCGGGGGCAGCGGAGGTGGGGCAGCTACAGTTGCTGCTGCTTCTGGCCCCAGGCCCACCTGGTGGGAGGAATTAAGTGGCAGATCAGAGCAGGAGTGCAACAGCCTGCTGAAGATCTAAGCCCAGTCCGGACTGGGGGTTCTTGGGGAAGGAGAAGTGCGGGTGTGACAGAGCTGGCACCTCCCCCCCAAACGTGGAACATAGAACTCGTAAGTCTACAAGCAGTCATACCCCACTGAAAAACTCAAGGGTCAAGTTAGTTGGTTGAGAATATGGCCAGGCAGCGAAAGCACACCCAGATTCAGTCTCAGACTTTGGATTCTTTCTTTGGTGACAAAGAAGACCAAAACATACAGCCTAAAGAAGACAACAAAGTCATAGAGCCTACAACAAAAGACTCCAATAAAAACATGAACTGGTCCCAGGCCATGGAAGAGCTCAAAAAGGATTGGGAAAAGCAAGTTAGAGAAGTAGAGGAAAAATTGGGAAGAGAAATGAGAAGGATGTGAGAAAACCATGAAAAACAAGTCAATGACTTGCTAAAGGAGACCCCAAAAAATACTGAAAAATACACTGAAGAAAACAACACCTTAAAAAATAGATTAACTCAAATGGCAAAAGAGCTCCAAAAAGCCAATGAGGAGAAGAATGCCTTGAAAGGCAGAATTAGCCAAATGGAAAAGGAGGTCCAAAAGACCACTGAAGAAAATACAACTTTAAAAATTAGATTGGAGCAAGTGGAAGCTAGCGACTTGATGAGAAATCAAGATATTATAAAACAGAACCAAAGGAATGAAAAAATGGAAGACAATGTCAAATATCTCATTGGAAAAACCACTGACCTGGAAAATAGATCCAGGAGAGATAATGTAAAAATTATTAGACTCCCTGAAAGCCATGATCAAAAAAAGAGCCTAGATATCATCTTTCAAGAAATTATCAAGGAGAACTGCCCTGATATTCTAGAGCCACAGGGCAAAATAGAAATTGAAAGAATCCATCGATCGCCTCCTCAAATAGATCCCAAAAAGAAATCTCCTAGGAATATTGTCACCAAATTCCAGAGCTCCCAGATCAAGGAGAAAATACTGTAAGCAGCCAGAAAGAAACAATTTGAGTATTGTGGAAACCCAATCAGAATAACCCAAGATCGCGCAGCTTCTACATTAAGAGATCAAAGGGCTTGGAATACGATATTCTGGAGGTCAATGGAGCTAGGATTAAAACCAAGAATCACCTACCCAGCAAAACTGAGTATCATGCTCCAAGGCAAAAAATGGATTTTTAATAAAATAGAGGACTTTCAAGCTTTCTCAGTGAAAAGACCAGAACTGAATAGAAAATTTGATTTTCAAACACAAGAATCAAGAGAAGTATGAAAAGGTAATCAAGAAAAAGAACCAGAAAAAGAAATTGCAAGGGACTTACTAAAGTTGAACTGTTTTGTTGACATTCCTACATGGAAAGATGATGTGTATGATTCATGAGACCTCAGTATTAGGGTAGCTGAAGGGAATATGCATATATGTATATATGTTTATGTATATATATATATGTGTGTGTGTGTGTGTGTGTGTATGTATGTATAAGTGAATGTGTATGTATATATCTATGTGTATACATATATATATATATATATATATATATATATATATATATATATATATACAGAGAGAGAGAGAGAGAGAGAGAGAGGACACAGGGTGAGTTGAAGATGAAGGGAAGATATCTAAAAGAAATAAAATCAAATTAAGGGATGAGAGAGGAACATATTGAGAGAGGGAGATAGGGAGAGACAGATTGGGGTGGATTATCTCACGTAAAGGTGGCCAGAGGAAGCAGTTCTGTGGGAGGAGGGGAGAGGGCAGGTGAGGGGGGAATGAGTGAATCTTGCACTCATCAGATTGGGCCTGAGGAGAGAATACCATACATACCCAATTAGGTATCTTACCCCACAGGAAAGAAGAGGGAAGAAGATAAAAAAAGGGAGGGATGATGGAGGGGAGGGCAGATGGGTGTGGAGGTAATCAAAAACAAACACTTTCGAAAGGGGACAGGGTCAAGGGAGAAAATTCAATAAAGGGGGATGGGTTGGGAAGGAGCAAAATATAGTCTTTCACAACATGAGTATTGTGGAAGGGTTATACATAATGATACACATGTGGCCTATGTTGAATTGCTTGACTTCTTAGGGAGGGTGGGTGGGAAGGGAGGAGGAGGGAGAATTTGGAACTCAAATTTTTTAAAAACAGACATTCAAAAACAAAAAAAAAGTTTTTTTGCATGCAACTAGAAAATAAGATACACAGGCAATGGGGAGTAGAAATTTAGCTTGCCCTACAAGAGGGGAAGGGAAAAAGGGATGGGAGGGGTGTGGGGTGACAGAAGGGAGGGCTGACTGGGGAACAGGGTAACCAGAATATACACCATCTTGGAGTGGGGGGGAGGGTAGAAATGGGGAGAAAATTTGTAATTCAAACTCATGAAAATCAATGCTGAAAACTAAATATGTTAAATAAATTAATTAAATTTTAAAAAAAAGAAAAAAAAGAAAATTAAGTAAGAGAAGTGGAGGAAAAATTGGGAAGAGAAATGAGGGTGATGCAATAAAATCATGAAAAATGAATCAACCACTTGATAAAGGAGACCTAAAAAATGCTGACAAAATAACACCTTTAATAATAGACTAACCCAAATGGCAAAAGAGATCCAAAAAGCCAATGAGAAGAATGCTTGAAAAGCAAGAATTAGCCAAATGGAAAAAGAGGTCCTAAAGCTCACTGATGAAAATAATTCCTTAAAAATTAGAATAGAGAAATGGAAGCTAATGACTTTACAAGAAATCAAGAAATTATAAAACAAAACCAAAAAAAAAGAAGACAATATGAAATATCTGATTGGAAAAACAGCTAACCTAGAAAATAGACACAGGAGAGATAATTTAAAAATTATTGGACTACCTGAAAACCATGATAAAAAAAGAGCCTAGACATCATCTTTCAAGAGATTATCAAGGAAAACTGCCCGGATGTTCTAGAACTAGAAGGTGAAATAGAAATGGAAAGAATCCACCGATCATCTCTGGAAAGAGGTCCCAAAAAGAAAACTGCTAGGAATATTGTAGACAAATTCCAGAGTTCCCAGGTCAAGGAGAAAATATTACAAGCACCCAGAAAGAAACAATTCAAGTATTGTGGAAATACAGTTATGATATCACAAGATTTAGCCGCTTCTACCCAAAGGGATTGGAGGGCTTGGAATATGATATTCCAGAGGTCAAAAGAGATAGAATTAAAACCAAGAATCATTTGCCCAGCAAAACTAAGTATAATATTTCAGGGGAAAAATGGAATTTCAATGAAATAGAGGAATTCTAAGCATTCTTGTTGAAAAGACCAGAGCTGAATAGAAAATTTAACTTTCAAGTACAAGAATCGAGAGAAACATGAAAAGGTAAACAGGAAAGAGAAGCCATAAGGGACTTATTAAAGTTGAATTGCTTACATTCCTACATGGAATGATGATAATTGTAACTCAAGAGACTTTTATCAGTATTAGGGTAGTTAGAGGGAATATATATGTGTGCATATATGTATATATATATACATATGTGTGTGTGTGTGTGTGTGTGTATTTGTGTGTATATATATGTGTATGTATGTATATGTGTATGTGTGTAGGCATGTGTGTGTATGTATGTGTATATATGTATGTAAGTACAGGTGTATATATGTGTACATATATGTATATGTGTGTGTAGGCACAGGGTGAGATGAATATAAAGGGATAATACTTTAAAAATAAAATCAAGTGTTGAGAGGAACATACAGAGAGAAAGAGAAAGAGAAAGGTAGAATGTAGTAAGTTATCTCACATAAAAGAAGCAAGAAAGAAATTTTACAATGGAGGAGAAGAGCGGGAAGATGAGAGGGAGTAAGTGAGATTTACTCTCATAGAATTCGGTTTAAGGAGGCAATAATATACACACTCAATTGGGTATGGAAGTTATCTTACCCTACAGGAAAGCAGGGGGGAAGGGGACAACAGAAGGGAGATGATAGAAGGGAGCGCAGGTTGGGAGAAGGGCCAATCAGAAGCACTTTTGTGGAAGGACAGGTCAATGGACAGAATAGAACAAATGGAGGGCAGGACAGGAGAGAGGGAAATATAGTTAGTCTTTTACAACATGACTATTATCGAAGCATTTTGCATGACTACACATGCATAACCTATATTGAATTGCTTGCTTTCTCAATGAGGGTGAGTGGGGAGTGAGGAAGGGAGAGAATGTGGAACTAAAGGCTTTAAAAATGAATATCAAAAATTGTTTCTAAGTGCAATTGGGAAATAAAATTCACAGGCAATGGGGTATAGGAATCTATCTTGCCCTACAGGAAAATAGAAGGGAAGAGATTAAGAGAAGGGGGTTTGGGGTAATAGAAGGGAGGGAAGATTGGAAGAAGAGGTAATCAAAATGAATGCTGTTCTGGGGAGGACAGAGATGGAGAGAAAATTTGGAATTCAGAATCTTGTGGAAGTGAATGTTGCAAACTGAAAATAAATAAATTTATCAAAAAAATAAAATCCAGGCATGACCATGTTATTCTCCTCTTCAATAAACTCCAGTAGTCCTCTCTTCCCTATAGGCACAAGAATAAAATCTTGTTTGACTTTTAGATTGTGAAGTCCTTCAAAGCCAGGACTATTTTCTGCGTTTCTTTGTACCCCCAGCACTTCGAACAATGCCTGGCACAAAGAAGGCACTTAATCAATGTTTACTCACTTGATTTCACTAATTTTATAGGGCCTTACATCCCTCATCTATAAAATGAAGGGTTTAGGCTACATGGCCTCTGAGGTCTCTTCCAATTCTCTATGATTGATAATCAAATGGCACTGATTGCTAGAAAATATGTCAAAGGAAACAGTGAAATCCTTGAATCCATATCCATGGTCTATTGCTTTCTCACCAAAGGATGTGCAGGAGGGGCAATTATCCTGGAAATGGACAAGTTACTTGGAGACTAAAGAGAACTCCCTTGGGATTCACAGGCTCCTAACAGTCATTTAGTTCCTTGCTTCGCTGTGTGATTTATTGCTTTCTCCTACTTTAACTTACATCCCAAAATTCCTGAGATCTTTGTTTCCAAAAACAATGATTTCATAGGTAACACTCATATCAGCTCAAATAAAGGAGTACAGAGGCCTGGTAGGGTGATTCTGCATTTTCCATTGACTTCCCCGAAGCATGTGGAGTCAGGCCTCTGGGAACTGCCTATTTGTCCAGGACTAAGCTGAAGTGTAGCGGCCAGGTGTTGGCTGGTGTTCATCTATTTGTCCCAGACTGTGCTGAAGCATGTGGAGGTCTGGTCAATGGAGACTGCCTTTTTCCCGAAGGCTTCTCTGAAGTACTTGATGGATCTCTAAACTGGAGTCTGCTAGTTCCCCTGGCTAAGCTAAGGCATATGGGGGTCCTAGGTGTCTTTCTTTGCCTGCTCCCTCATGGTGGGGCTCAGGATCTCCCTCTGGTTTGCTGAGGTGGCCAGAACTTTTCTGGGTTTGAAGTAAACTATCATGTTGCCATTGTATGTGTGTAATTACAGGAAATAATTATTTTCTTTATTTATGATTCTCATTATCTGCTCCAGGATGGATTAAAACTGGAAAGGTAAGACCTTGTATGTGCTTACTTTTAACTGTTATAGGAACCACATGAGGAAAAATAATATTAATAAGTGTACCTAGCCCTATACTGTGATTAGTGAAACTTGCTATTTGAGGTACAATTTCTTGGTATTGTGTTTAGCATGGCAGGAAAACTGTAGAAGTTTGTTTATTAATATAACAACTCTTGTTGCAATACTCAAACATCTCTGGCTTACTATGATATTATACAAGTGTGAAAGACCTTAATGTTCTTTTAATTGGGCTCTTCTAAACTTGCGATCATTATTTCTTTCAAGTTCTTGCCATAAATAATCAGGTTAATAAGTTCTTAGGTTGGCCATCCATCGCCTTGTTAACAATTGTGCATTCATGTGTAATATCAGGCCTGCACAATAACACCTCTTTTCTAGATGAAGTGATGACATAGATAGATAGATAGATAGACAGATATGGATATAGACATATATGTACGTATACATGTATGTGTGATATCCTCAAAGAGGGGCTCAAATGAAGATGTGATGTGATAAAGATGAAAAAGTTTTATGTTTCACACAAACTTTATTTTGAGAAAGGCAGCAAGTATCTTTAATCAAAAAGAAATTAGATGTGTGTGTGTGCGCACATATGTGTGTGTGTGTGTGTGTGTGTGTGTGTAATTGGCTTCCAAGTATTTCTAATAATAACAATGACAAAAGTATGAGTAAACATGGCATTCCTGGATCATATATTTTTAATTTTTTCTTTTGATCCTAAAGTAATTAAGAATAAGACTGAAAAAGTAAAGCCCTAATCATCCTTCAGGTTCAATCAAATATGCACAGATGAATTTTTTTGTTGTTGCTAAAACATTTTTTCCCTTTTTTCCTTCTGGGATATACCTGTTTTGATTATGTTTTCGTAATACGTTCTCAAAAATTAGTTATGGTTTTTACGCATAAAGAGTTGCACTAATGATAAATGATTTCCCCCCTATTTCAAAGGCTTTCTCTGATAATAAGAGACAGAAGGGCTTAATTTTACATTTCAGGACCTCAGGGATTCTTGTAAACATTTTCCTTCAGCCTGTAGATAACATTGTCCACAGCAGGTACAGGGTTCAGGTAAAGATAGGAAAAAAAATGAGTGATATATAAAAACTGAAATTCTCTGAACTCTCAGGTGAATTATGGGTTCCTCCTTTGATATTCTTCTTATAGCTCTGTTGTTAAGAAGGTTAGTTCTTCAAGCCTTGAACTGGTTTTCTCCACATGAATTAGTTACTGGAAGACTAAATTGAAGAAGTTCTGTTAGGCCTTACTAAATTGTATTAGGTCTTATCACTAGCAGTTTTAGCAGCATTATCTAGGGAACCTCTGCAAGTGACTTGGAACATGGCAAGCAAATCTCCTAGGAGGATCCCTGTCCAGAGCTGCCCTGGAAATTAAATGTTTCACAGGATGAGATGGCTACATGAGACAACCAAGGCCCAAGAGGAAGTAAGCTGATAAACAGGAGTTTTGGAATGGGTTATGAGGAGCAATCTGGAATAAGGAGATCTCATCTTATTTAATATTGGTGACCATTAATGTTTCCTTGTGCTTGTGTTTGCCTCATTAAGTATGTGATTCTTGGATCTTTGAAGTTTTGCAGACTTCTCTATAACCAAAACAAGGAAAACAGTGATGGGAATCTTTCATTTTCTTATATTATGCTGTTTCTCATGAATATCTGGCTAACTTCTGAAACTTGGTTACTGTTAATCTCACCCAGCTATAAAAAAGGAAAAAGACTCATGGAATGAGTGTCAAGAGAAGACTTTTGACATTCCCAAGGTAAGAAACCAAGTGAGGGGAAGGGAATACAACATCTTTAAAACCTCCAAAAATATTTTATTTGTGGATGAATTTCCCTAACACTGAGTCTTAGTGATATACAAATCCCTCCCTATCAATTAACCTGTTGTGGCATCTTTTAAAAGTAGCCTCATAGGTTTTATAAGTGTAGGATTTTGCAAACCCAGTGTTTAGTCTGTAACCTGCCTTAGTTTACCTATTGAGTCTGTTTAACCAGGCATGTTTCCTTAGGGATGTATGTAATTATAGTCTTGTTTACTAAAATTTATTCAACCTTTATGACATTAAAGGAAGTATAGGATTATCAATCTGTCTTAAAAACTTTTTATAGCCTAAAAGAATTTATGAGATTGCAATATTTAAAAATATGAGATTGCAATATGTAAAAGAATTTATTGCTGTGCCTGACATAGCTTTCTCTGTAAAGACTTGCCAGAAACTCCGATCTTTGTTCAGGTTTTTTTAACCCTTAACCTATGTTTGAGCACATTAAAACATAGTTTTTAACCCTATAATTTCTGTATTGTGGTAGATTTATTTCAGCAGCAGTGACCTTCTACACAAACTCAAAGAGCAGATATTTCACTCACAGCTGGGTCCATAGGCTTCACAAGGTTACCAAAAAGGTCCTAGACACAAAAGAGATTAGGAACCTGTTGTATATAGACCACCAACAACTGGATTTCTCACCACTTCAAACTCAACTTGCTCCAAAATGGGTTTATCATATTTCTCCCCAAACATTCTCTGTTTTGTTGGGTAGTCTCCCTGCCTCATCTCTCCCCATCCTCTACTCAGCTATCAAACTGATCTTTGTAAAGGAAGTTTATGTCACCCTTCAATTCAATCAACTCTAGTGGCTCCCTGTTGCCATTAGGATCAAATATAAAATCTTTTGTTTGGCTCTTAAAGGCCTCCATAAAATGGCTTTTTCTAACTTTCTGATCTTCGTATATCTTACTGCCCTTCACTTACTCTTTGGTATGTGACACTCCATCTCCCATCTCCTGGCATTTTCACTGACTGTCCCCCGTCCCTGAAATACATTCTTTTTCCTTTCCTTCTTCCAGCTCCTCTGACTTCCTTCAAGTCTCAGCAGAAGTCCTATCTTCTACAAGAAGCTCTCCAAGTCCTCCTTCACCTTAGTGCCTGCCCTCTGAGGTTATCTCCAATTTACCCTGTATAGCTCTTGTTTGTACACAGCTGTTTGCATGTTGTCTCCTCCCTTATACCATGACCTTGGGAGCAGGACTATTTTCTCCCTCGTATTCCCCCAGCTTAGCAGAGTGCTTAACTCCCAGTACTCTCTGGACATTTTTTTTTTGATGTAACAACATAACTTGTGATTTCATAGTCTTGGTCAAAGCCCCCTCCACTCACTCAGCCTCTCCTGTGGACATCCCAGTGTTATTTTTGATTCTTCCTCTCCCATGACCAGCTACTACTTGCCGCTAAATGTTCCTCCAGGACATCTCTCATATTTGTTCTCTCTTCTCTCTTCCTAATTTTCTGTACTATAGGAGAGGTCTTTATTAATACCCCCTGCGACTACTGTAGTATGCCCTAATATGTAGTTCTCCACCTATTGAGGCAAATACCAAGTATATCCTTGGCCTTGATGGGTCCTGCTGGTGCTTTTCCTAGATTTTTATTCTCTTCTATTTTTCTTTATCTTTTATAGGTTTTCTAGTTTTATCATTCAATGTGATCCTGACCTCTCATAATCATTTTCCCCAAATCTATTATTCTTGATGAGGGTACCAATATCCTTCCAATCATCAAGATCTGAAACTTTAGTGTCATCTTCACTCTCCCCATATATCCAGACACATACTAGGTGTGTGTGTGTATGTGTGTGTGTGTGTGTGTAAAACATGTCATATATGGTCACTTCTAATTCAGCACCCTGTTGCCTCATGATTCCCAATTTTCTTCCTACTTCATTTCTCTCCACAACAATCCTTTATGGATTTACCAAGGAAACTTTCCTAAGGTACAAGTCTGACCCTCATACATACTCAATTACCTCCAGTGCTTTCCTGTAACTTCCTTTTTCAAAACATGTACAGGGATATGCTCTTCATTATTTTTGTATTTGCAGATGTTCTGATTCCTTTACTTTAAAAATTGTTGTTTTGTTTTCACATCACCTTTGTTTATGAATACATTCTTCCCTCCCATAAATTATAAAACAATTATTTTTTAAGAAAACTTCACTCAAAATAGCCAGTACAGCAACTGTTTCCAATGGTATGCCATATTTTACTGCATGATCATCGCAGATTTTATGCCAAATTTTTTTTGTGAAAAAGTGGGGTGTGACCATTATGTGAAGTACTGCGGTGCTCTGAACACACCACACAGGTTGGCTTTCAGAAATACACTGACAATGCACACCTGCTGAGAAGTCTAGGCTCACAGCTTGCATTGCTCAAGAGATAAATGTGTATCCATATGCCTCTGGTGAATACATTGCTGCTTTGTTTACCTTTTAAGTGGCAGGATGAGTAGAACTAGACCATGCAACAATTACCTGATGAAAGGTTATAAACCAATGCTTGGACTGAAAAAACAGGGTGCCATGATTATGCTGTGGTGACAGTTATGCAGTGAAATACCATATGTATCATTTCACACCCATAATCCTCTGCTTCTGTAATGGAGGGATGTCCTTTTACTCACCTCTTCTCAGAGGCCCAGGTTTGGTCATAAATATACATCATTAAATTTGCTGATTCTCTCTTTCCATTTATATTGTTATAGTTATTGTATATAATGTTTTTCTGGTTTTACTTCATTTTATAATAGTTAATATGTCTTCCAAGTCTTCTCTGAATCCTTCCTCTTCATTAAATCTACACAACATGATTTGTTTTGTCATTAAGCAATCAATGAGCGCTCATCTTGTTTCTACTGCTTTGGTGCCACGAAAAGAGCTGTCATAGATATTCTGACCTATGTTTGTGTGTGCGTGTGTGTGTGTGTGTGTGTGTGTCCTTGTCATTTTGAATATGATGAAAGTGTATATCTAAAACTGAAAGCTAGCATTACTTGCAAAGAGCTAACACAAGACATTTTCCCACTAAGTAACAGAGTAAATCCAGGAGGCTTCCTTTCCCCCCTATTTTGGGCGCCTGCTCCCCAGTGTGAAGCAGCGTTACACCAGAAATAGCACTGAGTCTGGAATCAAAGAACAGAATTTCAAATCTCGACTCTGATCCCTATTACCTCTGTAACCCTGGGCTCTCTTTTCTTCTTCTTCTATATTATTTAGCTGGGTGATCTTCTCACCTCCCAGATTAAACTATCATCGCTAGACAGATGATTTTTATATCTATTTGTCCAACACTTGCCTCTTCTCTGACCTCCATTCTCCCATCTCTAACTGCCCATCGGACACTCCTAAAATGGATGTACTCTAGTTATCTTAAAACCAACATGTCAAAAACTGAACTTATTGTTTTTGTCACAACTCCAAACTCCCCAACACCTTCATTTTTCTGTGACTATAGAAAGTACAGACTCACATCGTTGTCAGTCTTGACTCTACACTCTCACCTCTAAAGGACAAACATCAACCTCTGTGAATAGAAAATGAGTGGGGACCCAATTGGAACTAGCCAGTTGGGCAACACAGCTTTCTTCCTCCCTCTTCTCTTCCTTCCTTCCTTCCTTTCCCTCTATCCATATAGGGCACCTTCACTTCTAACTCTAGATCTATGATCCATAATTAAAGAGCACTGATTGCTGGAAAAGTGTATCAAAAGAAACAGTGAAGTCTTTGAATCCATGGTCTATTGTTTTATCACTAAAGAATATGCCAGAAGGGCAATTCCCTTGGAAATGGACAGATTACTTAGAGACTAAAGAGAACTCCCTTGACATCACCTGTTCCTAACAATCATTAGTTTCTTGCTTCCCTGTGGGATTTATGCCTTTCTCCTACTTTACCTTAGATCTCTAAATTCCTGAGATCTTTGTTTCCAGAAATGATGATTTCATACATGAGATTCCTATCAGTCCAAATGAAGGAGTCTGGTAGCCTAGATTCTAGGAATCTAGACAGATGTCTGCATCCTTCCAACAGTTCCTTAGTGGAGATAAAAAAGATAAATATTCCAGTGGATTAGAATCTATAAGAAACTGAAAACTGAGACATTGCTCAGAGATGACATTGTTTCTGTATAAAAGGAAAAGTTGCTGAGCAGACTTGGGTGTCCCACCCCCACCAGCCTTTTAGGGAGCTGCCATTCTCTCCCTACCTAGCTCACGTTTACTTCTCTGACCCTGACAGACTTCTGTTTTCTCTGAAGAGGGAGAAGAGCCCAACTTGGATGTGGAGCAGATGAGACCCATAATCCTCATTTCCACCCATCTTGACACTTCTGCTGCTGGTCAAGAACAGCCTCCCAAACAATTCATTAGGGAAAGGCAAGTTCTGGGCAGCCTGACTCCTTGCACGGAAATGGACCGACCATAAAAAAAAAAATCACTCATTCAGAAAGCCTTTCCTGCTAAGCTTTATGTGCAAATAATACGGTAATTTTTTAAAATGTAATTTTCTTCTACTTACCCCAAACAGCACTAACTGAGAGGGGACCTTGCATAAGACTCAGTTACTGTAACTGATAAAAAGCTAACAAACTTCTACCAAAGGTCCAGGAAATGGCTGGAAGTAGATTTCATAACTGTGGCCAAGTGGGAGAAATGTTAACTAACTATAAGACTTAGAGGAAACCAAGAGGAGAAAACCGTTTTGATTACCTGAAACCGAGAAGCCTTCGCATGACAAGATCAACAGCCAGAATAACTGTTGATGGGGTAACATTTCTTTGCATGAAATGTCTCTGAAAAAGGTATATGATCCAACACATGTAGGAAACTCACACAAATCTATAAGGCCAAGAGCCTTTTCCAGTAGTATTCAAAAGAAATGAATAGTTCTCAAGTTTGCACCAAATCACGATGAGAAGATGAAATTAAAACAACTCTGAGGTCTCCCCTCTTCCCCAGCAAATCTTGCAAGGTGATAACACATGAAAATGGCTAATGTGGGAAGGACTGCACAAAAACAGGCAGGTTGATGCCGTTTATGGAGCTATGAACTGGTAAGACAATTGTGAAAAAATATTTGGAATTATGCTAAAAAATGTCAACATCTCCATACCCTTTGATCCTAAGCTCCCACACCTTAACATATATGCCAAGGGTGTCAAAGATGGAAAAAAAACTTTTGATATGAACATATATCAAAATATTCATACCAACATTTTGTGGTATCAAAGAAGTAGAAACAAGGGAGGGGCCATCGACTGAGAAAGGGCTCAGCAAGTTGTGGCACGTGAATGTAAGGGAATTGTGTTGCAACAGAAACAATAAAAATTTAAAAAATCAGAGAAACATGGGAAGACTTAAATGAACTGATACAGAACAGTGTGAGCAGAACCAAGAAAGAAACATCCTCAAGACTACAAAATGGGGGGGAGGGGAAGAGGGGGAGATGATACTGAATGTTATGGAATCATAGATAACAAACTTGGCCACAGAGAAGAGAAAATAAACATTTCATGGAAGAAGTGGGGAGACTATGGGTATGTATTGTTGCATACACTGTTGGGTTATCTGTGATCAATGTGACGGTGATTATGGAACTTTTGAGTAAAAATTCTGTTATGAGGGAAGGCCAGTGGGAGTAGGGTATGTATTAAGTAATGAACATAACATAAACACAAAATGTATTACTAAAATTTTAATTTTAAAAGTGCAATGGAGAGGCACATGATAGTCAAGCATAGGCTACAGCATGTTGTCAAAGAAGAACTGAGCAGAAGTGGTAGTAGGAAAGTCATCAGAGAGATGTATCACCAGAATGAGGAGGGCCTATCACAGAGGAAAGCTGAGGATTTCTGGGTAGACAGCTTGTGAGGACCATTGGTATTTTTGTAACATAAAAATGTGCAGAGGAAGGCCACCAGCAGGCTGGTTAGTCAACTTCTGTAGGAATCCTGGAAGAAAATGGACAAGAGGCACCCAGGATAAAAAGGTGTGGATGGATTGCAGTCTGCACCTCTGGAGGCATTTCACACTTTGACAGATTGTACAGATCCTAAGTGATGAAGTTTCCTCCTCTGCTCCCCTCACTTTGTCTTCGTGTCACCAAACACCAGTTGATTCTGAGTCTTTTCATTTATTAGGGCGAAGGCTCAAGGGACAAAAATGGATTTAAAAAAGTACAGAAGCAAAGGAGGTGTCTCTGAAGTTCTGTTGGGGAACTGCCAAAGAGTCCAGACAGAATTGAAGGTACAGGGAAGGAGCTATTCCAGGGAAGGGGTCAGCAGAGTTAACCTCCTGGAGATCTGGGCAGAAGCAGGGGCCTCCAAATGTGAGACGGAGGCTGTGGGAACACAACAGTTCCAGGGGACACAGCCTCAGAGATCAGCTCTAGAGCCCTGCAGAGGACAGAGAACAGGCATGTAAGAATCTACATGGAGGTCTGAAGCCACCCATGAACAACTTCTTCCCACTGAGGGCCCCCAAGTCTCTTCTTAGCTTCAGGCCCCACTGGGCAGACACCGTAACTATGAAAACCCGGATCCCACCTGAGTAGAAGGACCTTACATTTTGGCTGTGAACCCCAATTTCCTGGGAAAGGAAGAAAGACAGACATATCAATCCTGGTAAATTCTAGAGCCTTTGAAGCAAAGAGCACCGTGGTTCTGAGCACTGTGGCACAGGGGGCTCATAATACTGCTTAGCCCAGTACCTGATACCACAGAGGAAGCATTTAACTGATGCTTTATCCATCCAGCTACAACTGTGTGAGTAGATGGGGGGAGGGGAAATGACAGGGGGGAAGGGCTAAAGGCTGGAACCTGAGACCCCTCTCCCAAGACTGTCTCTAGTAGTGAATATGAGATTCCTTGAGACCCTTGAGCCATGGGATCTGGCCTGTTCACCACCTGAGGAGGAAGAGCTGAAGCCAGAGCCAGACCACCCCTTCAGCCCTGACCTGGGGCCAGATTTCTAGCACAATTAAATATCCTCTCTGGCTCTCCTGGAGAAGATCACTGAGGGGAGGGGGCTCAGGACTTTCCCCAGACTATCTCACCTTTCTGACTCCTCCTGTGGACAATGAGGCCAACCCCAAAGAAGATCAGCCCCAGCACGAGGCCCCCGACTCCACTCAGCATCTTACTCTGGGCAGATTCAGACTGTGCTCCTGGGGAGAAGAGATAGCAGGGATCAAAACCTCCCCTCCAGGAACCACGCCCATGTGGGGAACAGATGGGTCTGAGGGGAGCCTGAGAAAGTGGTTAAATCCTGTCTAAGAAGGGAAGGGACAGATGTGGGAAGGTCCTTTCAGGACTGAGGAAGTGAAAGCTCACCAGGGGACACTGACATCAATTCATCTCAAAGCCTAGTTCCCCTACCCCAGGAGAAAGGGGTCTATAGGCTGATCACAGAGTCCCAGAGGGAGGCCAGTGAGGAGGCTGACAAGGTTCTAGGTCTCCACAGCTCTTAGTTCAGGATTGCCATGAGGGGGCTGTGC